>NC_056731.1:151024360-151114360 GCF_019279795.1 Protopterus annectens
CCCCCTTGCTTCATACTTTTCCAGTCTTCTACCCCACTGCCCCCTACCATCGCTGGTTCAAACAGCCCCCTGCTTTTCATTTTCTGGACTAATAGTGATTTGTTCAGGAAGGGGCCAGTGTGAACATTAATTGCATGTTCAGGGTGTGTGGTCACACTGGCAACTCCTTCCATAAAAAGGGAGGGTTTTTCTATGTTATGGCATACTCTATTATCCCTTTCACCCTGCCCTACACCCATCTCAAAATTATCCCAAGGCTTCTCCCCTTATCATGAACACTCCACTTCTCACTTCTTGACTTCATAATTACCTCACACCTCAAAAATATCTCCAGTATAATAAACCAAACACTCACCTTCAGTGACCTTTTAACATTTCACATTCAAAATCTAAAAATAAAATATTCCCCTAGAACTATCTTGTATAGACCAAAAACTTCCCCCCAAAATACCTAAACTGAAAACCCATCTTGCAGCAATAGAATAGTCCCCATTTCTCAACCTCACCGATCCAAACTCTGCTCACAATTTATTCTCACAACTATTAACAGGCTCCAAAACAAGTTTGCATAATCTCTAGGTTATTTAAACATAAAAAGATTGACTGACTCTTAAAAGAGTTGAAAACTCTAATGTACTTATGTGATGAAGCCTGGAAATTCTGGAAAAATTACCCCACTCCTAACTCAAGGGAGCAATACACTAAGTTACAGAAGACTACCAAGCAAGCCACATGCAAGCATAAAGCTAAGAACCTCACATTAAAAGGCACACTCCTTTACTCCCCCAAACAGTTCTGCTATGAGGTAAATAAAATCTCTTATAGAAATCCATCCAAAGAGCTTTCCTATCTTGGCCACATTCCTTGATCTACAAGAAACCTCACCTGGCACCTGCTGAGTTTCTCAAAGAATTTTCCGGACTTCCCAAACAAATTCATGAAATCCCCCAGAATATCTCCCACCCATCTACTTCTTCAAATTCACAAACAAGTCCATATTTGAATATGCAGTTCTAACTGTTAGTTCTTCTCCTGTTTGCTTATATGAGAAATTCAACAGAGAGCAATATACACTGTGCAATATCTATATGTTGTTCTATTTCTAATTATAAGTTATGTTTTTATGATGTCAAATTACTTTTTTTTTTGCTAAACTATTTTCTGCATGTATATCCTTGCACTGGGAATGAAGCAGGGCAATTTTATTCAGCTACACTGTGGTGTAGATTTGAATGACAATAAAGTTTACTTTGACTTTGACATGAATTGCATCTGTATTTGAACAGATTCATCTAGACTCTCCCCCTAGTCCTGATAGCTTCTGTCCTTGGTTTCTCTACCACTGTATAGATTCATAGTCACCCCATTAAAACATCTACAACCTTAGCCTCACTACCAACACCATGCCCTTATCTGGACATCAGCCTTTGTCAGACCTATACCAAAGATCATAAACCCTCCTGACCCTCCCAATTCCATTCCATCTCACTACTTGCTACTCATGGTAAAACCCTTGAAAAATCATTTATGACCAGCTTGCCTTTTACTTGGACAAATGCCACTTAATTTCTCAGAAGCTGCATGGCTTTTGGGCAGGTACCATTACTGCTACCTGGACACTCACTGTTAACATGCTCACTAACATGAATAAAGGTAACCTCAGTAGGGCAGTATTCATTGACCATACCTGGGATCTGACTGGTTGACATCCTACTATTCCACTTACAAGATACTAGTGCAAGTTCTGAATCTACCAAAGGGTTCATAGATTGCCTGACCTACCTAATTTCACAATTGCAATTGGGCTTGCCTTATCAAAGATGGCCAACACTCTTTCGGGGGTAGAAGAGCTCCACAGTGATCAGTTTTTGCACCAATACTATTCTCCATTTTTATAAATAAACTGCCTCTGGACCTACCTCACCTACAACTCTTCTTTTATGCTGATAGCATGGGTGTCTATAGATCCCACCCTTATGATGACATCATCCAAAATTAACTTCATGCTGACCTTCTACAGCTAAATAATTGGATTCTCTCAAAACATTAGGGTTGGGAGGGTGGCCTAATGGTTAAGGTGTTTGTCTTACAAGCACAAGGTGCAGGGTTTGAGTCTCACAAGGGATAATTGGCTAGGCTCACAAGGGCAGTTAGCTTAGTACTAATCTATGAACCTATCTATTACTCATCATCTCTATTAAAAATAAAAATATAAACAAGTCCATGCTGTTTGACGCAAAGAAAAGACTCACTAACAGCTATCCCTCTCCATATCAAAGACCTATATAACAATTTTAGATATCTATTTGCTTGAACTCACCAACTAACTTGTCTTTATTCAGCTATCCACCTTGCACAGCCTTATTTTCAAGCCTACTGCCTGCCCTGCACTAGCCAATCTAGTCACACCTTACACACCAAATCGATCCCTACGATCAGAAGACAAAAATCTCTTGGCTATCTCAAAACCCACAAGAAAACCTGGTCAATCAATGTATTCATACTCTGTCGCTATACTTTGGAATTCACTACCTCTAGCTACCAGGTTTATTCCTGGCCTAACCCATTTCAAAGCCTCTTTAAAACATCATCTCAAGAATACATGGCTCTGCTCCTGTACAAAGCCTGTCTAATGCTCAGGTCTT
Organism: Protopterus annectens; assembly: GCF_019279795.1. Taxonomy (NCBI): domain Eukaryota; kingdom Metazoa; phylum Chordata; order Ceratodontiformes; family Protopteridae; genus Protopterus; species Protopterus annectens. Next base: position 151,027,006 of record NC_056731.1, read on the forward strand.
CCTCTTCTGTCACATTTTAATCCTTCACAGACTGCAAGATCCTAAAGCTCTTCTAACTCCTTCTCTGTTTCTGTATGGCTGTTTTAGATTCAGAGGGTCTCCTATCCCTCCCCCCAGTATGTAACATGCATACTTGTTAAAGTGAGAACCAGTAATACCTCTGAGTACATGTAACTGCTTCAGCACATATGCATTGAGGGATACATAAGGAATACAATTTGAAAGAGCTAATATCCACCCCTAGCTGAAATGCTGATGAACTGTCCACTGAGCTAGTGACAGCACTGTAGCAGACCAGACCAGGTCTCTTCTCCTCATTTAGGATAGACAAACCTATACTGGTCATTCTCTCCCATACTACCATGCTACATCTTTTATTGTACAGGTTGCCAGTCTGTGTCACAATCAGGGCATTATTTATCTCTGGAGCTATGCTATGGGGTGAGCTACTTGGGTCTATATTACAAACCCGAAAAGGCTAAATCTTGAATGTATGTATATCAACGCATAAATGTCGATGTATATACAAAGCGAAACACGTAAACGGCAAAAATCAAAACACCGAATGTGTTTCGTAATAAAATGCACCACACAGGTAAGCAAAACAAAAAATAAACATTAATTTAATATGCTTTTGCAGGGGGGCCTCCCACACCCCCCTACTTAAATATACCAACTCCGAGACTGCACTACAGTGGGGATAATGACATACTTCCTTATCCTCACCATCACGCTGCGGCTAAAAGACAGGTTCAGCATTTTGATTTTCACCGTTTACGTGTTTCGCTTTGTATGTACATCGACCTTTATGTGTCGATGTACATACATTCGAGAGTTGGCCTAGTTTCTTTCCCCTTTATTCTTAAACTTCAATCTCTTAACCCTTCTTCTATATTTCTCACCATACGGGTACATTTTCTCTTACTTTCCTCAGTTAGTTTTTTTTTTTTCATTCTCTTTGGTCCTGTTGCTTTCAGCCATTATTGCCTTCTAGTCTACTCAATCCATTTGTCTCCTATTATGGGACAAGGGTCAACCAGATGGGATTGTGATTTTGACAGCCATTAGGAGTAAGTATTCTAATTCTTATGGTCCCTGAAGATGCTCAGATTTTTTATTCAGTGGGGAATGTGCAACAAACTGCCTGTGATGGTCATACCTCACTTCTACAAAGGACTGTCCATGCTGGTCATTCCTCACTTCTACAAGGGACTGTCCATGCTGGTCATACCTCATTTCTACAAGGGACTGTCCATGCTGGTCATACCTCACTTCTACAGGAGACTGTCCATGCTGGTCATACCTTACTTTTACAAGGGACTGTCCATGCTGGTCATACCTTACTTTTACAAGGGACTGTCCATGTTGGTCATACCTCACTTCTACAAGAGACTGCCCATGCTGGTCATACCTCAATTCTACAAGGGACTATCCATGTTGGCTTTATCTCACTTCTACAAGGGACTGTCCATGTTGATCATACCTCACTTCTACAAGGGACAAGAAGAAGCCCCACATCTGCTCCTCCAACACAGGAAGTATTTTCCCAAGCCTCCAGTGAAGAAACAGCATTTACCTATGTGCTATCCTTTTCATCCCCCTCAGGAGAGAAGGTGGCCATGCCCCTTCAGTCACCTCCCTCCCCACCTGGTACCTCAATTGTTGGGGGTAGGGGCCACAAATTGAACCCCTGTAATTTGGGTCACAAAGTGGGCTGTATCCCTCAGTGGCATACGTCTCTCAGTTATTTTGATGCCATTATAAATACAATACAATTACTTACAATAGTCTAGCTATCACCTAACAAGTATCTTATATAGTAGTAATATAACTTTTTTGTAGAATTTACCTCCATACAAGATATAGCCTAGTATTCTGCTTTCCTTGACCATGCAGCTCTCTGGTGAGACTCATTCCCCAAACCCAACAATTTTTACATCCTTCATTTCTTCTGACACTGTGATCATAAGATCATTTTTGCTCTGCCTTTTTCTAGCTCCCTCCACTGAGCTGATAATCTAATTACAGAGTATTGAAATTAACTCCAGATAAAGAGATTCTATGTCCTCCTCTGCATTAAACTTTAGCTGCATCTTTCTGTCATTACCCAGGTTGTTTAAGCATTTATGTATGTCTCTTCTGCTCCCCTCTTGTTCCTCCTATCTTAGTATTGTGTGGAAAAAAATGCTGATGTTATTTAAAATTCTGTTGAAATGTTGGATTCATAGGATCATAGGAATAATACTAGACAAGTAAACAGGGGATCATAAAATGCTTAGCTTTATATACTTGTGTGCAGACAATTTTTGCATAGAAAGTTAATAATTAAATAAATAACACTGGACACATGACCAGTTCCCTGTGATAATCCACATCCTTTGTCTCTATTTCCAAAAAAATCTCTGTGACCATAACTTTTTTGTGTTTTGTTTTTGTAATCACTCTTCTTTCCATCATTATCAGATTCTTTGTGACTATACCTTGGTATTAATCATATGCTGTACTGAGTCAAACATTTAGCTAAATCCAGGTATGCTACATCCCCTGGCAAATTCCTAAATATTCCAGTTGGCTCCCTATTGAAATGTCAGCACTCATAACACCAAGTGACAACAGACCCAAAGAAAGACCAAAACTGCAGGAGAAGAATGAATGTCGAACGTCGCTCTTCTCCTTTAAACTTTTTTGCAGGGCCCCCTGCAGCCCTCAATATGGACAGCAAGCCCTACTACAACCCCTGACCTTATAGACACTAACTCCAACATAGCCATACCTTGGAGCAATATTCCAAGAAATGGACATCTCAGACTATGTATATGTAAGTCCATTTTATTTGGCCATTCAGTGTCCATGTTTCAGGACTCAGAGACTCTAATCAGTCCCAACATTTCAAACAGTTACCATCCCAGTCATAGACATGAATCAGACTAGCTTTACAGCACCGGCTTTTTATTTATTGATTTTGGGGAAAAGATGTTGGAATTTACGCAGTAGATTGTTAAATTCCTCTGGCCTTATTTCATTATTCTCTCTATGGCCTTTGTAATTACAGACTTGAGACTCACACACCTGAAATTACCTTACTCTTGAACTATTTTTTATGTAGTGACACTGCTGTAGCATCTTTCTTATCAACTGAAACTGTGCTAGTATATCTAATATCCTCAATGGACAGTTCAACAATAGACATGGAGGAGGTTTAGAACATGTACCATGTTGTTTAGTGTCTGTTGAGGTACACTAGCAGAGACATGCCATCTTCCCTTAACTCCTTTAGGTCCTTTTTCTACCTGATTCTTTGCTATTAGTTGTTATAACATTTATTATTAACTTTCCTCTCCCCCATTTTCTCTTCCAAATATAGTACCCTTCCTTCACTTCCTGTTGAAAGAAAAGAAGAGTCTCCTGAACTCATCCTTGCAAGATTCTGCAAGTGACCAGTCTCTTCTTGGAGGGAGATTCCCATACCCTAACTTCTTGTGTCCTCTCAGTGTCCTGTCAGTGGCAATATGTGTTAGGTGACATTTGAGTTTATGCCTAATTTTGTAAGTTTATTTAAAATGCTGAAGTGAGATATTATGTCAAGGCAGGTTGAGGTGGGCAGTGTGTTCTATTTTGCCCTTGTCTATAGCTTTAGTGATCATCTTGAAGAAATCTACCGGGTTAAGTAGGCATGACGTACCTTTAACAAAACTGAATTGGGTAGAGTTCAGTGTTTGTAAGTTTCACTTTTTATCAGATCCATTATGATTCTTTCCATGAACTTGCATATGAGACTAGTCAAACTTATGGGTCTGTGGTTCCCTGGTTTGTGGAAGGACCCCTGTGTGTAGAGGGATAACCATTTGGCACAAAGTCTGCTGGAGGCTTAATGTATTCCACTTACATAATTTCTCCTCAGCCATTACCAAGTGCATCCTGATATATACTTTTACTGTCCAGTAAAGCAACCATGTTTCATGGTCTTCTATCACTTCTTCCCATTATAAACAATGCAGTGGAATTGCAGCCATTTCCTAGAGGTGTCCTTAGCCATGTGCCACTTACACCATAATACTTGGTTAATGTCATGTCAAGAACTCTTTTTTCCATGTGCGTGCCTGTTTTCCTGAATGAATTTCTGTTTTCTATACTATTTATTACCATATTCTAACTAATAACACATTAGCATATAAATATTGCACACTGCAGCTCTTACATTCAGTTCTCCCATAATCGTAACCTGTCTTTTGCCCACTCGTTTTATTTCCTTTCACTTGATTTTCATTGCTATGCACCCCATATCTTTTGTTTCTCTTATACATAAAAGGAACTAATTTTGTTTCTTGTTTATACCAGCTTTCTCTTCTTGCCAGTGCCCCACAATTACTTTCATTTAATAGCCTATCTTACAAGGATTGCCACTTATTTACCTATTTTATTTTTTTCTTATATGAATAATTTTTAGCATGGAATCACCATATCCTGTTCCACTGTGTCACTCCCATTTGTTTCAGTATCTTTGCTATCATCTTTACTTGACAGTGTTATAGTGTATAACTCTGTCTCTCCCTTGCCTCTTTCTTCTTCTAAATCTTTATTTAGTCCCTTTCTAATGTTGCTGAAGTCAGTTAATACAATGTGTATTTCAGATCCTAACTTCATTGTTATAATTATGATCCTGAGCCTTTTATGATGTATGATGTCTCCTCATTGTATACTTTTTCCCTGTTCACTGTATCAAACACCCAAAACAATGAAAACCCAGGAATTCGAATTAATAGTCCTGTAGTTCCTGGGTGAGAGCTGCAATTGGTACATGCAACACCACCGAAGGGGTGACATTGCACCCAAGATCATGACATGTTATAGCACCCTTTCTAACACTTCTCCAGATTTCTGGTGCACTATTTCTTGCCAAGTCATTTCTAACTATTTATATGAGTACTACTCTGTCCCAGCTTTTTCCTTTGTCTAAAATGTTATTTCCTTCCAATTGCCTTCCGCCTGCACTCATGCCTGATATAGTTTTTACCAATACATTAATAGGTAGTCTAATTTGCCAACTTTTGTAATTTCTTTTTCATTTGCCTTTCTTTTTAATGAGTGAGTCCATATTATTAAATTTTCTTATTACACTATCTTCTAATTTAGGTATTGTATGTTTCCTTACAATAGTAAAAACATTGCACTATAAACTGATTTTTAGGTTATGCAAGACAGTTTCAAATATTATGCCTCTTTCTTCTTGTACAGTTACTTTTCTTTTACGTTAAATTCTTGACTTTACTAGTCTGTAAATAATATGATGCCTCTTTTATTGCTCTTAATCAGTTGTCTCCCTTTTCATTCACTAGGCGACTGCTTTTGTTTCTTCTATCACAAGTAAGGTATTCCTGCTCTTTATTCCCGATACTATTGCTTTCCTTTTCTTATCCAACTTTTTTTGCGTAATTTAACTCATTTTCCTTACTTTTAACATATTCTATATTTTAATCTTCTTTATTTCTCCCTAGTCATTTTCATCATTTTCCTGTGACCTCTCAGCTTAATTAGATACCTGTCTCTTAAGGGCTTATTTGACATACTTTGCATTATTGCTTATTTATTTATTTATTTATTGAAATTTCCTCTCTTCTGTTCCTCTTCTCCATTTTGACTCTGTCTACCCATGTTTAGCTTTCCTTCCTCTTGCCATCCTGTACATACCTCTCAATCTCTTAGAGTCATTAATCTGGAAAACCTAAAATAATATGGGGACAAAGGCCCAAAAATAGGGACAGATTTTAAATATTGCTCTTATAAACTTAGAACAGTTCTAGAATAACAAGATGTGTGTCGGCATGCATTTTCCAAAGGATAAGATGTCTGAAACTCAAGTGTATATAGTTATTTAATTATGTCAATCCTCAGTGATTTGCCAGATAACCAAAATGTTTATGAGTAGCAGACCAAAAATATGAGGCAAAACTCTGGACATTCTGTGATAGTCTGGACTGTTGAGAGGCATGATCCTGTACTCCAACACTAAGTGTGAGTTCACTAACCATTCTCCTTGAATGAAATTCTCAGCTTCCCATTCCACCCATCCAAGATGTCTACATGCTGCCTAACTTCCTCCTGTTTACTGACCCCTTCACTCATTTCTTCCCATTAATCCATACCTTGTACAGGTGACCTATTCTTCTCCATCTCAGCTGTGTTCTAATTTTTCCAGTTGATGTATATACTATATTACCACTCACCAGAATGCACAGTTGCTAAATATTCCCAAGTAAATTTAAAATAAAATGTCCACCTGCTTTGATAGTTTCATAGCAAGACCTATAGCATTACTTCATTAGCATTAAAAGTATTTAATAAAATATTCTGTTATTATACTAAATCTGATAGAATATATATAGGTTCAAAGTTTTTGCCATTTTAGCACCTCCCATGTTGTTTACATGGCCCACTATTTATTGTGTTGAAACTTTTACGTTGGCAAGATGGATAGAATGTTTAGAGAAAGAATAAAGGAACATCTGCATCATATTCGCAAAGTGAATAAAACTAATGCAAAACATGTCATTGTCAGTGGTACTGAGCATACTTTTAAGTTTTTCGTTATAGGGAGGCCGCATGTGATATCAGGAATAGTACTGAGCAGCTTGAGTTTAAGTGGATCATTAGATTGAGAGGTGATAGTGGGCATGGACTCAATGATGTAATCGCTATAAAACCTAAGCTGAAATCTAGGAACCTAAGACGTTGGATGTTTTTTGCTTTTGTATTATTGTATTTTTTTTTGTTTTTTACATATGTATATATATATATATATATATATATATATATATATATATATATATATAGATAGATAGATAGATATATATATATATACATACATTTTTATGAATTCCTAGGTGCTATACAGACTGTTTGTTTAAATAATTTGAGTGCCTTGATGTTACATGATTAATCAAGGGAGGTAGTATATGGTATTTAAACTGAGTTTTTTAGTTTGATAGACATTACCTGAAGAAACAGTTTAGTCTGTCAAAGCATTGTGGTGTCAACAATAAAAGTTGTTTAATGAAACTGGTCATTTTGGAGTCCCTCTATCTTGTTGGATAAATTTAAAATAAAATGTCCACATGCTTTGATCACTTCATAGTAAGATCTATAACATTACTTCATTAGTATTAAAATATAAAAGTATTTAGTAAAATATTCTGTTATTATACTAGATCTGGTATTATTAATGCAACTATAGCAATGCTATGCTAGATTTCCATATTGAATTTACTGAGAAAAATCAGAATGAACGAAATTTGAACAGTTCATACTGTGACATAGGTAATGTAATCAAAAAATTTCCTTAAATCTTAATCATAATTAAAAAAAAAATAAACTTAATCAGAGCCACTATATAACTTTAACTCTGTAAAGCTGAAGTTCTAATGTTTTTATTTGCGTTCCATTGCAAAATGCTTCAGATGGAAAAAATACTTAAAACAATATAGAGGCAGAGTATGCTTTTGATTGAAAGGTCATCTTGAAAGTTAAATCGCCAAGTCAGGTAAATCAATTCAGATCAACACCAGTCAAAAACTATAGTATTATTTTACTCACGTCAGATACAGAGCTGTCTAACTGTCAAAATAATTGTGAATGTTACATAATGTAGGCAGAATTACTTCAGTTCCGATGGCTAAAAGATCAATGAAATATTTCCTGAGACTGTGCTGAGCTGGTTTATTGCTCTTTCAGAGTTCTTGTGAAATCCTGCACAACAGATCATCATAACTGCATCTGCTGACCCTACATCTTTTTTTAACTTTTTCTTTTTGAATTCATTAGTTTCAAATACAATTATAGATTAAAATCCCAGTGAGCTGACTGTATCCTCCAAGTCATGACTACTGCTGATTTTTTCTAACAGGACACAGTACTTCTTAACGCAAATCAATATCATGAAACTAAGTGGTGCAATGTTCTGGCACAGGTGCTCTCTAAAATGAGATCAGTCAGTGCCTCTTCTCTGTTAACTTGTATATCAATCCAATGGCTGAAGTGCAATGCGCTAGTCTAGACTGTCAGGACAAGTTAAGTCAAGGACAAATGTGTGTGTGTGTGTGTGTGTGTGTGTGTGTGTGTGTGTGTGTGTGTGTGTGTGTGTGTGTGTGTGTGCGTGTGTGTGTGTGTGTGTATGTGTATATATATATATATATATATATATATATATATATATATATATATATATATATATATATATATAAAATAAAAACCAAGCAATCAAACTGCTAGTACTGGTTACCTCAGCACAGATCTCCCACAGACACAAAAATCATGCTACCATCTGAAAAAGTCATTTATCATGGCTAAACTAAAACATACAAATACTAGACAAATAAAAGAGGGACAGCAAATCAAACAAAAATTGAATACCGGAAATAACAACACTGAACTCAAATATATTATTAAGTTAAAATAAAATATAATAATCTAAAAATCTGTACAGTTGAGATGTATGTTTGCATACATCTTCTAGCTCTTGGTGTTGTCACCAGACTGATTATGCTTGTAAATATTTTCGAGTCTGTGATATCTGGAAAACACAATGCAAGTTTGTGAAGCAGTGTGCCACTAAGAAGTATGTCTCCTCATCTGGACTCATTCACCTTTCAGGACTCATTTGAGGTATCTTACCGTATACACCTGTTATTAAGATGGACTATGTGACTGCATACAGCAATTTTACAGAAGCATCTCCTAAAAGACTACCCTCAAAATTTCATATCAAAATTCTACACAGTTAAAAAGTTATAACCCTGCAAACCAATTATTTAAAATGAGAAGAGGGACTATTTTTCAGTAAAATACACTACAAAACATATAATTATCATGCACACACTAATAAATGTAAAATTCAAACTGCAAATCATTCAGATACCGTTCTATCACTTGGTGTTGGCATGATACAGGTGCTGCCACATATAGAGAAATTCTAAGCCACAATTCTTCCGAAATGTTATAATTTACTGTCACCATAGATTTCTAAAATAAGCTAATACAGCTGTGTCTGATGCTTAACATCAAAGAAGATCTTTTAACTAAAAACACCAACACTGTTCCAGGTATCAATAAAGGCTATCCCTCCTTCAATGTCTTCTATTCAGAAGAGTATATAACTGAAGTATCCACTCCCAATAATATGCACAAGCCAGGCTCCACGAAAGAAGATTTATTCAAAGTATAGGACCAAATAATTAAAAAGTCAGAGCAAATAAATATATTAAATTAACCAAGACAGATTTAGCACTTTCATGTCCATTCAGGAGACTCCATCAGAATCATCTGCCACAGTACCTAAGCACTTGTTATAGTAGCAAGTTCAACTCCATTGGTCAACCAATTAGTTCAAAAAATTTCATACATTAACCCTTTAAGGTCAATTGTTGTGATATAATCATATAACTACTGTAAAATATATCTACTATAAAATGTAATTAATCTTATACATACATTGAAATCACTATATAAATTTGTCTATAGCAATTACATTCATATTTTCATGTTATGCAGACCAAAAATTCATACTTTCATAAATGCAGACCAAAAAACCTGAACATAACAGTGTAAAACCTACTAATATAATATAATATAATATAATCCCTCTTAGTTTTTGTTGGGGAAAGACTTAGAAAATCAGACTGAGGAATCAACTAGTTCCCTGAGGGAAAGAAACATATGGTTTCACATGTTAAAAATAATAAATACAATGTTATCATACTATCCAACACAAAAAAGTATGTATAAAATATATAAATAGAAATAAGTATATAAATATCTAAATATATATTATATTATTTTATATATATATATATATATATATATATATATATATATATATATATATATATATATATTAGCATATTATTGGGAGTGTTTACTTCAGTTATATACTCTTCTGAATAGAATACATCGAAGGAGGGATAGCCTTTATTGATACCTGGAACAGTGTTGGTGTTTTTAGTTTTGTCTTGTGCTTTGTGCTTGTGAAGATCTTTTAACTACTTTTTCTCCATCCATCTAGAGGGAAGTATGTTGTTTGGTTATGACTGTTTCTTCCTGAATGGATTAAAAGGTTTATTGCTGAAGGTTCCATGACAATCTGGCCATATTAGATACTGGGAATCTATCTATAGTAAATGCACTTTCACATGATAGCACTATGTGCCTAGAAGAATGGAAGACAACACATTGTAACAACAGACATAGAAGTGTCCCACATACCAGAATATGTAAATTTAGAAGTAGGTATAGGAAAAGCACTGATCCTGATAACATAGCTGACAGAAAGTGCAGCTATACAAAGAGCAGAAAAGAGGGTGGGTGAATGTAAATGTTATAATTTAGCCTTACAGTGACCGTTCCTTGAATATCAACTGCTTTTAATGGTAAGCTTCCTGCATAAATGTATTTTAGCATATCATATCAAAGCATATCATTTTGGGCTATTTATATTAATGCTTGCTTCTTTAGTACTAAAGCAATCACACTCTCCCTCCTTAACATCCCCTACTTCTCATACCTTATTTATTTATTTATTTTTATTTATTTTATTTTATTTATTTTACATTTGTTTACCGGGCTGGTCTGACTGGATATATTTCCATTTTCAGCAGAGGCCTGGGGAGAAAAGCTCCACACAGAGACAAAACACAGTTACGTTATACATAAAAGGAAAAAATAAGTAGCAGGTTAAACATGATTTAAGACTACATTACAGAATTCTACATACATAGCCTGTAGAGAAAACAATTAAGTTGTAGTTATAGAAATACAAAATCTGGTTTCTGCCCTTAACTCGCTCTTCTCACTAGCTCTCTCTAATCTTCCTTGACTACTCTTTCTACTGTCCTCTAAAATCTATTAAGCAAACTGCCTCAGAGAAACATTCTATTGTAATTGTCTTGCCTTCGTGCAACTACATCATGATAAAACTGGGTTTTTGTAACCATTTACCCCAAAAACTATACTCATCTTTATGACGTATTTCTTTTTATGCATCTTGAAATAGTTATGCTATACTCCTGATTATTGACACGGTATAACATTGTATTGCTACTTAATGCCTTGTAATAACACTGTAACATTGCTGTTTAATGCTAATTTATAATGAAAACTGTATAATATGTTGAAGCTTTTCTCCCCGGGCCTCCGCTGAAAAAGGGCTCTTCAGCTCAGTCGGACAATCCTGGTCAGCAAATGTAAAATAAATAAATAAAAAATAAATATGTCAATATCTTGCTGATGTAAAGTTTACATTGCTGTTTTACATTTGCTGTACTGGATTGCTGTGTAAGTTCTGATGTTTTTCCTCATTGTACAGTGGCACAGATATATAGATTGTACAGATTTCATTTCTGATTTGTATTTAATATACTACACTTGAAAATATTTTACAAATATTATTTTATCATATAATTTTAGTCCATATTTCAGTTTTTGAAGTGCTCTTGGCCTCCCATTTTATCTTCATTTCTTTAACTTTTAAAGTGACTGTTCAAAGAAATAATCTACTTTATTATGTAGTTATAATCGGTTTCTTTTGATATTTACTTATATGGGATCTATGTTCACCCACTGAAAAAAATTACAGTGAATGGCTAATAAGAGAATGTAAAACAGCGAAAGTTTAATGTTCTGAAAAAGCTTAACACTGAAAAATAATTCATCAAATGGCCATAGTTGGCCAACATTGCAAAACCAAGATGGGGGGAGGTACCCTCCACACACCCCATCTCTCTCTCTCTCTCTATATATGTATATATATATTTATGTATATATTTATGTATATATATGTGTATATGTATATATATATATATATATATATATATATATATATATATATATATATATATATATATATATATATATATATATATAGACCAACTCCAAGATTGCACTACAGTGGAGAATAGGGCAAATTTAAAAGGTTTCCTTCACTTACCTTATGCATTGCAGTACTTCCTGGTTGTTGGCCAACCATGGCCATTTGATTAATTATTTTTAGCTGTTATGCTTTTTCAGAATGTTAAACTTTTGCTGTTTAAAGTTCAGTTATTACCCAGCCATTGTAATTTTTTTTGATGCACATTGACCCACTTATATGCATGTCATATTAGCTTTACTTGTTAACCTCTGAAGTATGTTTTAAGGCAAAATACAACCTTACCCTTTAACATTGACTGGATTGAATTAGATATTAATTGACTGTTTGAGCTTAAAGACCTTTAAACACTGAGAAAAGTGCGCAAAGGACACTTCATTTAGAGTACAGTACTAATGCTACACCTATTTTCATAGTTTTATGTGTTACACTTTATTAAGGCAGAGTACTGAGTATTGTTTGTGTAATTACCACCTCTTAAGTACCTGTTAACTTGCTTGGTATTTAGCAGGCCATTCACTGGAAATATCTCAGTAAAAATAACCTAGTAGGGAGCTAATACATTACAAAAGACAAAAAATAGATTCTTCCAAAAATAAGATAGGAAGAAGGAAGCAGTACAGGAGAAATGAGATGGGAGAAGTGCATAATATGCTCATGATATGAGACAGGGATATGGATTTAATGAGCTTAGGTATGGCAGAGGGTGGGGGTTCTGTGGGAGACAAACTGCAGTGTGAGACTAGACAGGACAAAGAGGAAACCAGGAGAGATTATGAAGTACAAAGTGATATACACACACACACACACACACACACACACACATATATATATATATATATATATATATATATATATATATATATATATATAAGAGGGCATGTGGTGGAGTCAAATTTGAAAACAGATGATGAAAAGAAAGAAGCTGAAGTAGAAGGATGGCTAAAGACACCAATAACAGTGATGAATGGGATGGGGAGTCAGTGACCTTTATTATAAAGGGAGCCTTTTTGCTTTATTATATGTAATATAAGTTACCATTAACCATTATAAATGTCAGATCCTTCTATAGCAAGTCCTGTAATATAGATGCTCACTTATACCATGTCCAACATTACCATTTTTTGGAATATTCCGTTTTCTCTGAGGTTCAGCAATCTTGGAGCTTGTACAAGTAAATAGGTAAGTTCAACTGGGGAAGAGGGATAGACCGAAGGTTTGCTTCCCTGCAAAAAAAGAAGTTTAAAAGAGAAGAACAATGTTCGATAGCTGTTCTCCTGCATTTTCTGTCTTTTTTCTGTGTCAGCACTCCATGTTATAAATGCTGACATCTCAGTACTGAGCCATAATACAGTAGTGTTCTCTCTTAACAGATTTGATTAAGAAATGTTTTCAAGGCTAATAGTTTTTATTTTCCTTGCAAACTGATATGATTGTTGGAAGAATGCATCTTAACTGCACTTAAAGAATGCTCTTTCCTATAATATTTCTTTGTTCAGGAGAGAAGATGTGTGAGATTGTATTTCTGTACCAGAAATGCATGTTGGATATTTTTGCTGCAGTAATGTTTAAGTGGTGCTGGAAGCTTAGCTGGGTATCAAGACAGATTAGTAAGAAGTGGAAGGGATCTGTTGGTTCAGGGAAGTTTAGTGTGGAGAAGTAATCGGCTGGGCAAATATCTTTTAGTTTTTGTCTGATGTCAAAGATCATGTCTTTTCTTTTCAGGACAAGAAGGAGAATTTATTATCCAGCATCATCTGGATACTTTGTACAGATCTTCCACTAGTTGTAAGTTAATAATGCAGGGGAAGAAGATGTCTGTTTTGTCTGAATATAGAATGGCAGTGATATGAGGAAGGTCAAACGGAAGTTTATTAATAGAGATAGGCAAGGATAATGGTGATACGATGAAACCCCAAGCACCTCTTTATATAGGTTTGCAGAAAAGGAGGTTAATATTTTAATTTTGTAGGTTCAATGAGAAAGAGAATCTTGAAATCAAACAAGGGTATTGGAGCAAATTCCTTAGGTGTTTAGAGAGTCCAAGAGTAGATTAGAGTTGGGAAAGTCAAAATCTTTAGTGATTTCTAAAACTATAGCACCTATTAAGTTAACTTTGTCCATATTGGTTAGAATCTCATCAGTGTGAGTATGTGTGTATATATATATATATATATATATATATATATATATATATATATATATATATATATATATATAGTGCATGGCCTAGAAGTTATGATGACTCTTAGATATCATAAAATGTTTTTGTAAATAGGTGTACAACTGAGAATAAATTAATTATTCAAATAGTTTCCCTAAAAAGGAAGGATAAATATTGGCTTGGAGTCTTTAGACGGAGGTGACATTTGCTTGTTTCAAGATGCGGTTCATTATGTTATTGCATGGACCTAGATTATAGATGTAAAGTTAAGACCTGGATTATGTATTCTTGATAAATGTAGAGATGCAGAGGAACAAGGGTAGAATCCCATTTGGCTTCAGATGACCATCAGTTGGCTTGGACTCTAAGATTCCTTCTATATCCTTCATTTTAATAGCAGAAATAAAATTTAGGAATACAAAATGTAGTTTAGTGGATAAGAGGGGAGACAAGAATAGGTGGCTGGTAAAGGTTCAACTCATGAAAGAAATCAGAATCCGTAGCATTAATAGATGGAGGCTATATACTGTATGTCCATTAGTTGAGTATCTAGAGCTTTTGGAATGACCAATGATATTAACTAGCTTCCAATGCTGCATAAATTGTTGCAAAAAATGGTTCATTGAGTTTTTATTTATTTATTTACTTTTTTTTTGCAGGTGGTTGGCTTTAACATGTCTTATAGTATGCTTTGATAAATTGCGAAGGTTGCTTTTGTGTTCAGCTTTGGGATCCTTTTTTCATTTCCTCCATGCTGAATCACTGGTTCATGACTTTGTTTTAACAACCTAAGGATCTTTGCTTGCTCTGAGCGATATTTTGGAAATATTTCTGTTGCAGTGAAAGTAGTGTTTCAGTGAGACAAGAGGTAGCTAAGGAGGGGTTTTTACATCGATGAATGGCAGATCAATCAGTTTTACCTAGCTTTTGCCTTATTCTGACTACAGTTTTAGTAATTAAACATGCAAAGTGGAGGCATCTTAGAAGAAGCAAGGGGAAAACATAAGGAATATTGACAAATAATTACTGAATGATGGATACAGAATATTAATGAGGAAATTTGGCTGGGGATGTTTGTAACATTGAGATTAAGATACATGTGGTGATTAGTTGTGAGGTTGCATGGGGCTGGGCTCCTAATCATTTGCATGAAGTCACAGTTGGGGGGGAGGGGTTTATGCTACTTAGGGAAAGGTCTAGTAGACTGCTATTGACAACTCTGATAATTAATAAGAGTTTGTGTGTTTTACTGGTTTGAAGGAGGTACAGGGTAAGGTTTGTGAATTTATCTGAGGAGGATGCAGAGGAGCTGTGGTAAGAAATTCATACAAGGAGACAATTAGGATCATGATTTTTGGAGAAATAAACTTGTGGGATGGTTGCATTATTTTATTTAAAGAAGAAGAGTAGCATTGACAACTTTCTGACCTGGTCGAGCATTGAATGCATAAGAATAATGAGGGGCAGATGTCAAGTTTGCCATTTCTGACCTATGATTCTGTTATAGCTTTGGGCCAGGACAGTGAGTATTGAGCGAGGTACATTGTTGTCCAAATTTGTTTTTGATGCTGCTGGCATTTATTATAACACAATTAGAAGGATATATAATGGTTAGTCTTATAAAATGAGGACTGAAAATAATGGCCATGGGTGACATCAGCATTGCTTTTAAAGATTATAAAATACAGTATGTGGGTGAATTTTTTTAGAAACCTAGGATATTTGACATGCTGGATGGATTGGGACATCTGCTTGCATATATGGGTAGTTTGGGGTAGAACACGGTCCTATGGAATACCAAAAGCATGTGATGGGTGTGTAGCATGTACTTTTGTATACTGAGTGCAATTTAACCTAAAGTAGTTATGAAAAAATAGAATGTTAGTATTGAGCAAATAGCTTATAAAAAGAAATGCTAGATTAATCTATGTTTGATAGTTTTTTTATTATTTTTTTAATAAAAATGAAAAAGTTATGAATTGAACCTTTATGCTTTTTCACTGGAAAATAATTTAAAGTGATTGCAGAATAATTTCAACACACTTGTAATAAGAAAAATGCATATTATATTTGAATTTATGGAAAGGCTATAACAGAATTTGAGCACTTAATTCAAACTGGAAATACACAGGGTAACAAACCTTATGAACCATAAACCATGTACCAGCAGCCAGGTGGAATAACAGTCAATGAACCCAAAAATAATTCTGTCCAAAATTCCTTTAATGCAGATATATAAAAATAAATATAAGTTAAGCACTTTCGTTTCTCCAATCACAAACTTCATCAGGACTAGCTACAAAGTGCATTGCCTTACATATATAGTTACAATGTGACCAATCAAAAGCCAAACTTAATTAAAAACCAATAATCATTTAAAGAACACTCTAAAACACCTGTAAAAACCTAATAATGCAACACATTTTTAAAAAGATTCATGCCAGACATTAATACCAGTTAAACTTCAATAAGAAACATTAAAACCTTATTTGAATATGATATTATACTTCTAAGTGTTTTAACTTTAATAAACAATTAATAGAGACAGACTCATTAATTCCTGCCCAACTTGTGGCATTCAAAGTTAGTTGCTGGTTTAACTTACATTTATTTAGATGTTCACTAATAACATACCCCCTTATATCACCCTTAACTTGTTTGATCACAATAAGTTTAAAATCATGTTCAGGAAAGTCAACTAAATGTCTATATAGAGCATTAGTACTCTTACATTTCTTAATATCTAATCTATGCTCATATATCCTTTCTCTAACTTTTCTGGAGGTTTTTCCAACATAAGACATGAGGCATGTGGAACAACAGGTCACATACACCACCTGACAGGAATCACAAGAGAAATAACCTCTAACGTTCTACTCAGATCCATTAATACATATATAATCTGTAGTTAACACATAAGGACATTATTTACATCTTCCAGATTTTACCATACCAACTTTCCTATTTCCTGGTGGCTTATTCTGTTCTAATAATTGTTTGAAAGATTTGTCTTTCCTATATACTATTCAGGGGGCATTTCCTAATGAGTTTTCATTCTTATTATCAAGGGAAGACAAAGCACAATTTCTCAAAAGGGCATTGGCTATAGCATAACATTTAAGGTGTATGTAGAAATGAAATGCTTCTGATTATCTGGCCTAAATTTTACCTTACCATTCACCACTGCTTGGACATTTAAACTTGTTACATCCGTCCTAACTAGATCAGAACTAACAAGGCCAAATAGGGGTGAATAAAATCCCTGTATTCTTTTATGTATCACCTCTTCCTTTTCTCAAGCAAAAAATGCTTGGGGTATCCCCCGTTTTCAAACATACCCAACATAATATCACACTCTTTATAAAAGCCTTCAATATCTGTCATCATCCTAGCCAACCTAACCAGTTGGCCCTTCACCACCACCTTCTTGTGATGCCATGGGTGCCAAGTGGTATAATGAAGATATGAATTCAAAAAGGTTGGCTTTCTAAATATATTGGACATAAAGGGATGTAAATGTAAATTTTCCACAAGTTGAATATCTAAAAAAGGAATATCACTGTTATCATAAGCAAAAGAAAATCTTAGAAAGTCAGTGGTACTATTAATATATTGAATAAAATCTAGCAGTCTATCTCTAGTATCAGTCCATATGATAAATATGTCATCCAGGTAGCACATGCAGAATGCCCAGAAACATGTACAATCACTGTTAAATATGTATTGTGATTCCCAACTGGCCATTACTAAATTAGCAAAACTGGGGGCACAGACTGCCCTCATTACCTGTTACAAAAATGACCTTCAAAAATATAAAATTATTTAAAACAATTTCCATAAGGCCTGATGCTTGTTTCATCCTGTCCACTGCTAGTACCCCAGTCTCAAATAAAATGTCTTCAAACCACTCCAAGCCAACACAATGGGGAATAACTGAATAAAGATTTATAACATCAATGGTGACTGAAAAACTATTTTTATCAAAAGAGATCTGATTAATTTTAGACAAAAACTGCTAAGAATCCCTACAGAGCTGCAGGAGTTGGTCTATTGAATCCTTTAATAACCTATGTAAAAATTTTGCAGTGTACTGTGTCATGGATCTATTCATGTCCATTATGGGATGCAAGAGGAGATTGAATAAATTCTTATGGATTTTGGGTATACTAAATATACCAGCAATAACCAGTTGAGTGCTGTCCTTGAACTCATATTCCTGTTGGCTGATCAAGCCATCCATTAATAGATCAAATAATAGTGCATCTATCCTAGCATATGAAATACTAATCTTATTTTGTGATCCTTCATAAGTATCAGTAAATATCATAAGGTTCATACAGTTGAAATAGTCAAAACTTTTCATAACAACTAGCCCACCACCCTTGTCCAGTTTCATAATCCTACTATCTTTATCATGACATATTTCTCTCAATAGTCTGTGTTCTGCTAAAGATATGTTAGTAAATCTAAAATTAGGAGTTTTTTAAGGGTGTCCTGAACTTCCAATTTGCACATCTTCTCTAAAACATAGATTGTGTGATTGAGCAGGGTGTTAAATACACTAGATCTATGCAATCAGTGACTGTTGTTAACATTATTACCCGTGTTAGAGGACCAGAGGGCTAACTTAAGTTTCTGTGTATATAGTTTCAAATCCATAGGATATTAGAACTTACTGCCCTTTTTGCTGGAATAAAACTTAGTTCCTTAGTCAGCACATTTGCATATTCCTCAGTCAATGTTTGCAAGAATAATGGTACACAGTAAAGTCAGAAAAATATTTTTTTTACCAATTGGAGTCCATTTTGTGATTCGTCAGCTAATTCAAAAGGGGGAAGTTGTTCACATCATGCGTCCAAGCTTTCAGGTACAAGATTCATTGTTAATGCTGTTCCTCCAAAATAGTTTCTTTGGTTTCGCTCCGTTTTATGAAATTCTCATCATTCTGCTGATGAATGTCTCTTGTATATTCTCTCTGATCTCCATACATGTTCATGCTCAAAAGGGGCTAGTCCATTTGGGGAAGCATTTAAGCCTTCTGTAGGGGATCCATCTTGGTTTTGCATGACTGGCTGTTAGCTGTTATCATTCAGTACATCCTTAAAGGCACCAGTCAGGTTTGGATAGGCTTGTCCAGCATTGTAGTCATCCAAATCCCTTTTAAATTTTCTGAACTTCTGGGCCAAAATAGAGTTACACAAATTATCGATTTTATTAAACAAGTTATGGTGATTTGTTTTATAGTGCTCAAATAGCATATCCTTAATAAGTGGGGTATTGAGTAAATCTAATTGTTTTGAAAGTGCCTCAGTATTTTGATTATTTTTAATCATTGCTCTCATAATCTCACAACTCACCCTATTAAATCTGTGGAACAGTTTGTTGTGGAATTCGGATTTTTTAATTACTCCATTGGGGTATTTCCAGATATGAAGCCCCTTTGAAACTTGATTGGCTGAATTGTTTTTAAGCAAATAACTTTTTTCAGGTTGAAGCTTTTTAAAAAGAGTAAGCTTTTCTTCAAAAATAACCAATTGCTCATGCAAACTAAGGCCAGGATCAGGTGCAGATTGTCTCTGTATAGTGAAATTAAATTCAAAGTTGTTTGCCTTCCACACATTAAAATCCAAACACCCATTACTTTAAGAAGTAGGTATTGGGACCACTGCAGACTGTTGTGTAAGTGAAAGACCCAGGCAATCTCCAGAAGCCATAAGCATGTCATGATAAGAGTTGTGGCCGTTATACAATCCCGAACTTTTTTAAAAATTTAGAACACTATTAAGTTTTTACAGGTGTTTTAGAGTGTTTTTTAAATAATTACTGGTTTTAATTAAGTTTGTCTATTGATTGGTGACATTGCGAATATATATGTAAGGCAATGCACTTCGCAGCAAGTTCTGATGAAGTTTCTGACTGGAGAAACAAAAGCGCTTAACTTATATTTATTTTTACATATCTGCATTAATGGAATTTTGGACTGAATTATTTTTGGGTTCATTGACTGTGATTCCACCTGGCTGCTGGCACATGGTTTGTCGTTAGTGAGAATTTTAGAGCTGTAGTTTGAGTGAAGGTAAGCAGTTAAAAATAATGTTGCAAAGCTAGTGGCAATGGTTTTGAGGAACAAAAGCCTGACTACTTCCTAAATGTCTAAACTCCCACAAGACATTTAGGCTCTTGACAGCATTAACAAGGATAGCCTGGCCTGTGATAAAGATGGGGCAGAGTCAACCACACAAAACTGCCACTCTCCCTCAGTCAGAAGGGACGATGGCAATGCACGGAGTAGCACATGGGTGGGTGTTAGGCTCATCAAACTATACACTTGCAGCAGAGCCATCATAGTAGTCAAGTTTGTTTGTCATCTCTCCAGGAGGTGAGGTTAAGCCTGACTGTTGTTGCCAGGATACCAAACACCCTCGTGACTGCCTGAATGATGACCCCCTTTGGGTAACCCTTACCTCAGCTCTTGGTGAAATCTCTGAAGTGGAGTAATGAATAGCTACTGTCTGACTGAGAGGAGACTTGAAGTTTGGCTGGTACATGGACAAAAATAACAAGCACAAGTTATGATTATAGGCATAAAATAGGTGACTATAAAGATTATAATTTAATCTTCAGGCAAGAGAGGGTCAGAAACATTATGAAGAATTGTGTATATTTAAAAACAAACAATTCTCTAGATCTATATATTATTAAAATGTCAGAATAAAAGAAAGCTGGTATGTTCATACATGCAGTACAAGCAAATAATTTAGCAAGTAATTACTGTACCATTTGGTCAAAAATGTGATAACTCATGGGAAAGTATTACTTAATACTATTAAGTTACATTGTGGTGCAGAATGCAACATTTTTTCTGAATTTGTTTTTGTACTACTTAGGTTGCCAGTTAGGTGTAAGTCTATTTGTAGATATATTTATGATATAACTTGAAACAAGTGGGTCATATTTTACAAACAGAGAAAATATGAGTCTGTGTTTCAAACTGACCTAAATAAGTCAAATGTCTTAGATTGCATTGGGCAATGCAGTGGTGCAGGGGTTAACGCTGTCACCTCACAGCAAGAGGTTCTCTGGTTCGAGTCTCGGTTGGGGTGCCTTCTGTGTGGAGTTTACATGTTTTCCTTGCATTCGCATGGGTTTCATCTGGGTACTCCGGTTTCCTCCCACATTCTAAAGACATGTGTGTGGAGTGTTTCTCCCTGGGCCTCCACTGAATATAGGCTCTGTCCTTGTCAGACTTTCCCTGTTAAAAAAATGTTAAATAAAAAAAATATTGCATGGTTTGTGAGAGCTTGGTATGGCTAAGAGAGTTTGTAGTATGCAGGCAAAGACCACCTCACACATTCATGAAGCAGACATGGCAAATGGGACAAAGGAATACAGTCTTGTAAATATCTCTAAGGTAAATTTTATTACAATGATAACAAGAGAGCATGCAAATGTCTAAATTTCCAGTTTAATGCTTGCAAACACAATAGTGTGAGAAGCAGTGTGAGAGCGCAAATGGATCTTTACTGTACATATGACTCATAGTCAAGGTAGAGTTAATTCATTTGCTAACCTCACTGTTGATATTTCTTCATGGTACATCATGAAAGCATGTCAAGAACATACCAATAACAAGAACACAGCAAGAGTTCTTCACTGAGAGTTAGAGATATGAAAGAAAAAAATAGAAATGAAGCAAGCAATTTTAGACACTTCTGATATTATAGTATTTTGCAGAAATTAAGTCTTTAAAAGGGCTTGTTATGGAAGCTACAGTTCTGAAGTTTTCTGATGTATCCTAACTAGTGATTCTTTAAACCTCACCAACTGGCAATGGCTCTATAGATTTTAAAAAAGCACAATGTGTACACAAATAGAAAACAAAATGATGGCTATTGCTTATTTTTGTCAAAGGTTCTGTGATTTGACCTGTGGCAAAACAGTATGTGAGTAATCAGATCCAAGACCACTGCAAATTAATTTCAAAAACTATTTGTTAAGATCTCCAGGCAAAATACAACGCATGCTGTTGACCTTGCAAAAAATTGATCTTAAAGTACCAATAAGACAGGAGATACTTAATAGATGATACTCTTAGCACAGAATACCTGAGAAGCAGAAAGAAGTTCTGCTATAAAAGACTTAGATATTCTTCATATCATTTCATTTACAAGTGTCTATGGACATAATAAATGAGTTGAGACATACCAATGAAGAAATAGAAATGCAGGTGCTTTAAGAAACCACCATAAATGGATAGCTATACAAAATGTCTGCCCAAACTAAAGAAGTCTAATTATTGTGTCCATATAAGGTAAGCAATATCGTATTCCAGATCTACCATTCAAAGCAGAGAAAGTCATCATTCTAAGTCATATGATAGAATTAATGCTGGCAAGGATTCTTAAGTCACACTTAGGCACAAGCATGTGTAAGGAAAGAGTGGAAATGTTTTATAATTGTTTATAAATCACCACTAATTTTATAAAAAAGCAGACTAAAATTTGGCACGTTTTTCTATTAAATCTGTTAATGTGTCTACGCATAATTTGGCTCTGTCTCTTCATTATGGTAATTTCTAACTACAGTAAGGTATAGCATGAGAGCCAGAGGACTTAAAATTCCTGTATGAAGTTCTCACAGTGAATTTATTGTGGAAAATGTAGGGAAACATACAGAGAAAAATTCAGTGTCAATGGCACAGCAGGTAGCATACCTGCCTTTGGTAAAAAAGGCTGTTGGTTCTATTCTCACACCAGGAAGATGGATTGCTGACACTGCATCATACTTCAGATGTGGCAGTAAACTGAAGCCCTATCTTTCTGAGTTAGTGGTAGCTCAAGTGGATGTAAAACATAGCATGGCACCTGTTGAAAAGAGTATAGGTTATTTAACTTACATAAAAGAAAAGTCAAATCAAATGCATTTATTTATATACACACAAAGAAAATATTTACATGTTTATATTTTACACCCTTGTAAATATTAACATCTTTATGTATTAATAATTATATATCACATTTTAATCACTCTTCTTGCATTCCAAATTTCCCATAAAATCCTTCCTAAAAAAAATAAAAAAATACCTTTTCCATGTTTTCATTATAATAATAAACAAAAAGAATCATAAACAAATTTACATCTTTAAGGTTGTTAATATTTTCCATAACTTTTTCTTTATCCATGGAATCCCAAACCTTTTACCCTTTTACGTTCTGTTGTTGCCAAACTTTTACAATAAAAACACAATCTATCTTCCATTCTTTTATAAACCATATTACATTCTGTAAAAAGTTTATTAATGGTTAATCACAAAAAAAAAAAAAAATAGTCCTGACACATATCTACTTTTTTAAACTATTTCTTCCTTACTTAATAATTCATTAACTCATTCCTTCCAATGGAAGTTTAGAAGTTTGTATGGAAGCTTCTAATGTGCGGAGTCTAGACTTTTTGAAAGAATCAAGTTATGTCCTCACATTTCAAACAAACATTCATATCTCTAGAACCACTGACATGACTGATGAAATGTAAATAGCAAACTCTTCAGCACAAACTACTTTTATAGTAGTAGTATTTTCAAGGTTTAGATCTTAAACTAGATTTTATATTTCATCATAGTAAATACAGAAACTATTAAGGTTGTAATATTTTGAAAACAACTTACAATATCTCAGCATCCACTCAAGTTACACACATACTGTCAGCAGCATTTTATTCATACAGCTGAAAACTTTTATATAAGGCCAACCTGTTCTGCCTGCACTCCTTGGCCATTGAGATATTTAGAAAAAATATGACATTTATGATATATAAATAAATATCATATGAACAACAATTAATCTCTTTTTACTAGACAGATGTAAAATTTCAATGTAGTTGTGTTTTCCATTTTGTGAGCTTTAAGATGACATATTTTAATACTTTGTATGTAGCATGAATTTGGAATTATTGATGCAAATAAGAGTAAGCAATATTTGTTGCCTAGAGGTATCAGTAGAATGCAACTGCAGAAGCACCTGGAGGCATCATTAGGTTATAATTAGTTAAAAAGTTTAAGTAAAGCCCTAACCTTTTATAAATTCTATATCATAAACCATCTAAACCAGGTACAGATTCCTCTTTTACCATTTTCGTTACCCCCCTCCAATCCTTCTAGTTATATCTTTCTTAAGCATCTCTATTGCCTGATCAGAAAACATTCTCACTTCCCAAAACTGTCTTATGAATTTTTTTATGCTTGTAAGTTTCTCTAACATACTTTTCAAAAATGTTCAAAAGCTCCCCCTATTTATATCTCACATTAACTTCTTTTATTAAAAAATCTTCCTATACAGAGTTAGCTGAAAAAAAAATACTTCCTTTGTTCCTTTTCTAAAATATGCTTGTTTATATAACAAAGTTTCTATATATTTTTTTGCTTTCTCTTCAAATTATTTATTTTGCATTTTATATTTATTATTATTACTGTCTAAACACAATACACTATCTTATAATAACTTTCTTTTTCTATTTTTCTGCATTCATTTTCTACTTTCACATAAGTTTTCATATATTTTTCATTAACACCTTACCAGTACTGTGTCCAGGAATTACAGAAAGGTATCATTGATTCATGGTCACATAACAGTGGATTAATTTCTTCTTTAAAACAGTCTCATATTACTTGAGTTTCAGTACATTGTTTTATTTATATATTTGTTTGTTTATTTATTTATATTTGTTTGCCAGGGTAGTGTACAGCGGTGGTGGTGCTGCGGTAGCATTGTCACCTCGCAGTAAGACGTTGCCCCGTTCGATTCTCAGCTAGAGCGTCTTCTGTGTGGAGACATGCGTGAATGGGCATGCCTTCATTGAAGGTTGTGCGTCAGGGCTGGCAACTCGGCACGTAAAAATCTACTGCCAATCATTAAGGGACCGGAGTTCTGCTGTGGCGACCCTTAATGGGGAAAAGCTGAAAGACACAACAACAACCAGGGTAGTGTACTGATCAATATTCACCAGTTTCAGGCACAGCCCAGATGAAATACAAAATATTTCGTAAACAAAAACTACAGAATGTGGGGGTGGAGCCTAGATGGCCAACTGAGAGCAGTGAATTTTGAGAGCTCCATAAACTAGTATAATAATATAGGAACATTTTATTATTTTCAAGTTTAAAATGTCAGAAATCTATAGGTAAACTACTAAACTACATAAATATCAATTTTAGTGGAGATATACAAAAATGTTCCTGTTAGTGGAGATATACAAAAATTTTCCTGTCAAGTAACTTGGAGATATAGTCTCACTGAATATGAACAACTCAAGGAATTATCATCCAGATGCTGCTTTGAAAAAAGAACTGCAATTGATGACATCTACCTTGCAGAAACTATCTTTGAAGATGGATTGCTTTAAAAATGACTTAGAAAACCTCAAATTAAATTCTCAAAAACAGACTGATACTCTTAAGAAACTATTACAACAACACCATACAAAAATAACAAATATAGAGACTTCTCTAAATAACATTGAAGGGAGACTCAAAGAGGAAGAACTCCAAAAATAATTTCTTCTTAAACAGAATACATGGCTGCTTAACAAATAGATGACTTAGAAAACAGGGAAAGGAGAAACAACATAAGGATATTTGGTCTGCCTGAAAACACTAAAATGGAAGACATTATTTCATTCTTAACAGCCTGGGTTCCTAAATTTTTAGACTTGAAAGAGGGACTTTCATTTGAAATTGAAAGGGCACATAGAGCACTGAGGAAATCTGCTTCTAACTCAACAAATACTCCACCTAGATCCATAGTTATAAAATGTCTTTCATTTCTGGAAAGGAACTAATATTAAAATCTGTTTGGAGAAAATCATGCTTAAAATAAAATCAAAGCCTGATAAGGTTTGACAATGATTATTCTTCCAGAATACTAGTACAAAAGAAAAAAGTCTGGCCAATAATAAAACTGTTAAAACAAAACAACATTAAAGCACAGCTGGCCTTTCCAGCCAAGATAAAAATACTTGTTGCCAATGAGGTGAGAACCTTTAATGACTTAGAAGAAGCTATTATATTCATAAAAAACAGCAAAATAGTGTCTATCCCAGAAGAAATAGAATGGAAGGCACCTACTCTTAAAAGAATAAAATAAACAAATCCTTGGACTGATGTCAGAAAGAAGAAACAAAAAAATGATTCCAAGATAGCTGTCACAAAAAATAACTCTTACAACTACATCTCTCAAAGTATCAACTGATATGGTACATCACCTGCCATCTGTCTTTATTAAAAAATAGGAGGGTTTCTTAAAGAACTGAGAAACTGTAATGATTTATTCAGAATGTTTAGAGTCCAATAATTCTTCACAAATAAAGGTAAGTCAAAATGAGTTACTATTTACATTAAATATAAGCCAAACAAAGCAACATATAATACAAACATAGAAGTTTATATTCCCCTACTTGAACTCAATGAATACTTATCTTGTTAATTTTTCATTGATTTTACTTATAATAATCTAATTAATTAATTAATTAATTAATTAATTAATTAATTGATTAATTAATTAATTAACTAATTCAATAAGGTACCATTCATCGGAGTTCAGACTCAAGTGTAACAAATTAACATCATATATAATAGCAGTAGCAGTAGAGTGTTTTGAAAAAAAATGCTGTCATGGAGACTAATGCCTTCTTCAGTTAAAGTATAATTTAGAAATGTCATGTATATCCTGGTTAAATAATAGTAGCTAGCTCTTAGTACAAATGTCATCATTATTCTGTCTAAATATAGTTAAAATCAATTATGGCAGGTATCACAGCTACGAGTGCTCCTTGATCAATCCTGATATGGTGTGCATGGATGCAGCTATGTCTGGCAGCTAGTACAGATGTCATTATTATTCTTTCTAAACATAGTTAATATCAATTATGACAGGTATCATAGCTTTGAGTGCTGTTTGATTAAGCCTGACATGGTGTGCATGGATGCAGCTGTGCCTGGTAGCTGTTGTATGTTGCCATTTTCATCTCCAGGAAGCTGTGGGTTGCAGCTTGTGATCGAGGTTTACTGATGCTTGTGAATTAGGAAGAGACATTTGGTGTTTTAGCCTGGATCAAGGGGAAGGTGGGGATAAAACTGTGATTTGGGATATTTTGGCAGAGAATAGTTTGTTTATACATCTGCTGAGTGAAAGGTAGGAAGGCTGGAAGAATGTGTTATCTCTTGTTGTGGCAGCTTGTTGGGAGGTTTTTTTTTTTTTTTTTTTTTATCTGTTTGCTCTCTGTTCCTTTTCTGGCTGCTGCCTCACTGAAAGGGAGGGCATTTAGGCTTGAAGTTCCAGTGAAGTGAAGCTTTGCTTCAGGTGCATCACAAGCCTCTGGTATGCAGTACACAAACACACTAACAGAAACAGACACTCTTAGGTTGCTATGGTAATGGAGACAGAGTGACGATAATGTGTAACGGCTCTGAGGAGCCTCTGAGATGATCCTCAGCAAAGAAGTTTTTGGCTTTAAAAAGATATGTATATAATAAATAGGCTGTTTTAAACCACATGTACACATGTTGATGGTCTCCCAACACTTTGTTTATCTCATTAAATTGATTATTGATAAAAAAATAAATAATAAAAAATAATAAGCACAATTTTATATTTAAAATGTATTTTGGTCCAAACACATTAAGAGTGGAAGTCTGAGTTATTGTGAAAGACTAAGTACACTTGGTCTTGTGCAGTAACCTTTGCAGTGGTCTGGGAGGTGAGCTTGCTTGGATGTGTATGGCATATGGGAACAGCTGATTCTAGGGGTGTTATGGATTGCTGGGAAGTACTAGAGAGTCATCAGATTTCCTTCATGGAAATATCTGTGGGAATGGGAGGTGTGTTGAGTGGTTCACTGGCAGAGTGGCCTCTGCATGGAACAGACTGGTAAAATGGAACAGGACAAATATTGGTTTGGATATTTTAAGAACAGCCTTGAAACACACCACATGAACTACTGAATGGTATTCTGGAAAAAAACAGGATGGGCATTGTTGCCTGTGCTTGAAGTACTGATATATGTGTATGTAAGTATGGAAATATACTTATAATAAATAAGAAACTAGAAGGGTCTCATAACCATGCTTGGAAGGAGCTAATAATAAGAATAAGTATTACAGTTTGTGGTCTCTCAAATAACTAAGCAACAGCCAAAAAAAAAAACACACACACAGAATAGTTATGTAATGTATGATTTTAGTAAATCTAGACATAAAATATATAATTGTCATCTAAGATGAAGCAGTCTGCTGAATTTAGATATTAAAGACGAGATTTAATAACATGGGTTTGTGTATAATAACACTACTGTCTTAACTTGTCATAAATGACATACACTACATTGAACATCAAGGGGAAGCATGATGATTTTCATATATAAGTAAATGTGCATAACAAGTCATATAATTGCTTTAACTTGAATTGTGGTTTTGTAACCCATCTTGACCCTACATAATACTTAAGCTGTTGCCAAGGTAACTAATGTTTTATACATGACATCAAACTGACAAAATTGCTCAAGGGAAACAATAGAAGCCTGAACTAGGAATTTCTCAGAATGTAACAATCACATTCTGAACAAATAGTATTAAATTTACAATAATCACTCAGTTTAACCTTTGCTGATTATACAAAATAAAATGCAGCCATTTAAATCTAAAAACTTTCAGTATATGCCATAAAATGGAAATTTATGAATATGGAAAGGGAACTTGTAATCATTAATCACAATAAGTGAATTTGTTGTTTTTAACCTATAATGTCACTCATTTTTATAATAAGAAATGACGGATATGAAAATTCGTATGTGTAGGAAATGGGGGGAAGAGGGATGCACTGATAATTAAGATGCACTAACTTCCATCAATGTTCACATAAAACAAACTTGATGCTTTAAGTAAGTTAGCAACAAAGTGATTACTTAAATGCTGGCAAACAATGAAATATGACTTCTGATATATCCAGTAAAATGCATTGAATTATAAACATTAGGTATAGATATTATTACCATCTATTTATATTAAGTAATAACTTTTGAAAGACTTTATCAATAAGGGTGATTATGTTAAATAACTGTGTGGTATAATATTTTACTGAGGTTTTATATATGATGCATCCTAATTTACTGTGATTGAATTGCTTGTCATCTATCTTTCGTGTAAATATTAATTGCTTATACAATCATTTATATTGTATTAGAATTCTGTTTAATCTACAATAATACTATATATGTTCAAAATAATATAAATATTGCTTATTTCTCTTATAAATATTCTCCATATGATAATTCAATTTATGGAGCTCAGATGTTTCGGATCATCAAGGTATGAGTGATAATCTGATGAAATTAAGTTTATCTATCAGATTAGGAATGATTTTCATTCCATGGCTAGTGCGGATCTTAGTTTTGTTAACATTTATTAATTTAAATTTATTTCACAAAACATTTTAAGTATGCCTGACCAAAACATAACTTTATTGGTAAACACTCAAAGTATAACAATGATAATCTCCTTTAAAAGCTCAAACATATACTTGATAGTTATCAGAGGAAAATGTTTAATAGCCACAATAAAACAAAAATACATACTCTAAATAATATAAGATGGATTTAACTTTATTATCTTTAAATACCAATGGCTTAAACAATCCTAGCAAGAGATCAAATCTACTGAAATATTTAAAACTGAACAAAGCACAAATTGTCTTCCTTCAAGAAACTAATTTCAAAACAAATGACAATTACAAATGGAATCCTAAGGAATATATGATATTAGCGCAATCCACTTATAAGACAAGGACAACAGGGGTAACAATTTTATGGACAACAAATGTGATTAACCCATAAATCATTTATACATATGAAGATAAAGAAGGCTTTATTGCATTAGCAATAGTTAAATATAATAATAGAATATGGGCCCTAGCCAATCTATACTGGTTCCCAGGCATTGGAACAGGAACCGTTAAAAACACATGGATTTCATTTCTAATAATTATAAAGGCAACTTAATATTAGGAGGAGATTTTAACTGTATATTTGATATTTCTGAAACTACAAATAAAAGGCCGTTGCGTATATCTGCTGTAGCAAAAGCTTTAAACAAATGGGTAGAATCATTTCATCTTGTAGATATTTTCATATTTAAAGAAGATATTTTTTTGTTGATTTCTCATCAAGATCACATATTTGGTACCCAAACTAGAATAGATAAAATTTTTGCTGCCCATAACTTACACTCTAAAATCATTAATTTTTCAATCACTCCCTGCCCCTTTTCAGACCACAAGCCATTGATACTAAAACTTCAAAATTGGTACAAACCATTAATCTCTAAGTCCAGATTTCCAGCATATATAACTAAAATTAAAGAGTTCAAATCCTAGTTATTATCTAAATTACAGTTCTTAGATATTACCTACACCACAGAGATAAATAAAATAATGATATGAGACTCATTAAAAGCTTACATATATGGTAAAACTCTAACTTGGTATAAAAAAAATCAGAGAATGAGATCCTGAATTATTAGATCTACAATCCAAATGTTTGTCAGTAAAAGCTGAAAAAAATCTAAATCATTAGGAGATAAAAAAGAAAGTTGAAGTATTAAACAATAAATGCAATGAAATTATAACACATAAAAACTAGTTTAGCTTTAGAAAAACTAAAAATTAATACATTGGCCACTTCTCCCAAATGTCTACATAATTTATCCATAAGAATCAAAATACAACCAAAAGCTAATAACATTAAAAGTATCTTCCATGAAATGAAAGTGAAAAATGTCTCAGATATAGGTGACATTCTTGATGCCTATAGAAATCACTATATGGAACATTTCCAAAAAGAAAATACACATATCGATCAATTAAGCCTAGATGAAAAATGTTCTAATATAAAAAAATACCAGAAAAATTAAAACTATATCTGGAAGCACCCATATCCTACAAAGAAATTATAGATACAATAAAAGAGGGCAAACATAATAAAGCTCCAGGTATAGATGGCATAATTATGGAAATACATAAACTTTTCCCTCCAGAGATACTATCCCTCTTCCATAAAACTCTATTAGAAATTCAGTCACAAGCTATAATACCACCCTCTTGGAGATATTCCTTAATCACACCAATCCTAAAGGAAAACAAATCACCAAACATCTGTACCTCATATAGACCTATATCATTATTAAATAATGACTATAAGATATTTACGACAATATTAACTAACAGAATGAAAATAGCACTATCCAAAACAATGAATAATGATCAGACTAGATTTATATATATCATAGACACACACATGACAATATTAAAAGTATAATTTCTCTTATAGATTATGTTAATAAAGAAGCACTCATAACTGGCTTAGATATAGAGAATGCTTTTGATTCCCTAAATTGGGACTATTTATTAAAAATCCTAATGCTATTTGAATTTCTTGCATCCTTTGTTCATCTCCTAAAGACTATACATACAAATAATTTAGCGTATGTCAAGTTAGGTCCTTTTATCTCGAATCTATACATATAACAAAAGGAACTAAGCAAGGATGTCCCATGTCACTGATTCTATTTGCTCTGGCTATTGAAATATTGGCAGATTCGATTCATAACATAAAAATCAAAGGAAGAGATGTTCATGAACAATACAATTCTAAAGTAACGATATTTGCTGATGATATATTACTAACATTATCTAATACAAAAGAGACATTATAAGAATTAGATATACTAATTGACAAATTTCACATGACTTCAGGACTACATTTCAATAAATCAAAATCACAAATTTTATTTAAAAAAAAAAGAACTGAAGACTGATGGGGATCACATCATAAGGAAACAAGAATCTACTTTAAAATATCTAGGAATTGAGTTATGCAAGGATAATAATGAATTAGTCTCAAAAAAACTGCAATAATATCATCAATACAATTAAAATCTCTGTGGAAAAATGGAACAAAATAATATTAACATTTGAAGATAGACTACAGTTAAAAAAATGTTTTTACTACCCAAGATCCTATATATATCCTTGGCAATACAACCATTACCAGAAAGGAATATACTTAAAGAAATAAACTCATGCCTAATAAAATTATTATGGTTTCTCAAAAGAAACAGAATAGTTTTAATACATCACATCAGACCATGGAAACAGGGAGGATTAACCTTTCCTGACATAGAAACATATATAAAAGCATCAATATCTAAAGCAATCCCAGATTGGATAAGTCCAAATTACTCTGCAAATTGGAAATAATTACTAACTGTAATATCAATAAATGAATTTGATTTACAAAAAAATAAAATTTGATACAGTTAACTAAAGATAGTAAAACAAATATCTTATTATCAATAAAATATACATACTTTACATAATACTGGAAAGTTTTTAATTGGTAATGCTTGCACAGAGCATTCTTAACCCCAGAAAGAATCAGTAAAATTAGTTCTTCCATAAAAGGAATATGTTGGAGATGTGGGCAAGTACACAATGCAGAATGAAACCACATTTTCTTTGATTGTGTTAAAATTAAGCCATTTTGGAATTGTATTAATAACTTTCTACAAGCTTTATTTAATGAATCATTTTATTTAACTAAAGTTCTTGTATTATTAAATGTGAATGAAGGTCCTCATTTGAATAGGTCAAACATGTATCTAGTATGGACTATACTTGCAATTTCAAGAAAGTGTATAACAAGAAGATGGAATACAAACGCAATACCAACTTTGGAAGACGTCTACAGCCTACTGAAGACCACAGCATTGTTGGAAATTAAAATTAAAGAACTAAGAATTTATCCAGAGCCATTTATTAACAACCCTTAGGGAAAAGTCTTATCCTTGATTGACACTATACAGTAATTGATCAGACACTCTGATAATGGATTGGACATACTTATAAAGTAACTGTATACATTAAGATATGTTATAGTGTCAGACTAATGTAAACAGTGTACATAGTTATTTAAGATGTTATATATAAATACTATGGAATTCATTTAAAAATGTATTTGAAAATTTAAACAAAATACAGAATGTAAGCAGTAACAGAATAGTTCAGAGTAATTACATTGAAAAAATGTGTATATACATTCCAGAGAACAAGCAGAGGGCAATGTACAATAAATTAGAGTACAATGTACAATATGTACATTACTTTCTAAAGTAGGTCAATCTTCAATGAATCTTGAAAGAGGAGAAGAGACTCAGAAAAGGGATGGGTTAGGTGATATGTCCTGTGTTGAAGCAGGATAATTTGGCTCGGATGAAGACATGCTTTTTGAATATCATTCTGAATTTGGAATGAATGTTGATTTCCTTCTTGTTTATTGGGGGAGCTTGCCAAAGAGTAGGTGTCTGAGAGGAGAAAGCATATGTAATGCTGTGGAGTTTGTTTCTATGAGTAATGAGAGTGAGTATGTTTTTTGAGTTGTGTCTCAGGTTGCATGAGGAGGTTTTTTTTTTCATGAAGTCTAACTGCAAAGGGAGTACATGTGAGGAGCTAAAGTAGTTTGTTGAGTTGAGATCTTAAAATAAGGTGATATATTTGTTTTATGCATAGTCATTTGGCTTTTAATAGGGTGATACAGTGATGCTCACAGAGAGGTAAGTTTGTAATGAATCAGCAGCTGTTGTTAGTCTGGAGTACGGCAATGTTTTTCTTAGAGGCAGAAGACTTCTTTCATAACTTTATTCTTTTTTTCGAAGTTCTACTTAAATCCCTGTTTGATCTGAAAAAAATGAACAATTGCACCTCCTATCACTTTCTTTACATCCTAAAATAATAAAAATAACACATTTCTGCTTGAAAAATGCCTCTTTTATATGTGTACTGAATATAATATTTCAAAACACATGCATTTCCACATTTTATAACATCCCGAACCCTTTTAATATCTTTCCTACCTTCCTTTTAGATCTTTTAAGACTATGAGTGAAATTGCCTATAATAATAATAGAAATATTTACAACTACACGCAGCAAAATTTCTTCAAATAACTTTTCTCATTCTTTATGATCAGAATATGTGAATAGATCAAATAGTCTATTTAAATCACATCCTCTCCTGACAGCAACTATAGTTTTACCCAATACCCAAAACCTCATATTGGAAATATATTACAAAAGGACACTCAAAACAGTTAACTGAAGATAGTAAAACACATATCTTATTATCAATAAAATATAGATCCTTTATACAATACTGGAAAGTTTTTAATTGGTAATGCTTGCACAGAGCATTCTTAACCCCAGAAAAAATCAGTAAAATGAGTTCTTCCATAAAAGGAATATGTTGGAGATGTGAGCAAATACACAATGCAGAATGTAACCACATTTTCTTTGATTGTGTTAAAATTAAGCCATTTTGGAATTGTATTAATAACTTTCTACAAGCTTTATTTAATGAATCATTTTATTTAACTAAAGTTCTTGTGTTATTAAATGTGAATGAAGGTCCTCATTTGAATAGATCAAACATGTATCTAGTATGGACTATACTTGCAATTTCAGGAAAGTGTATAACAAGAAGATGGAATACAAATGCAATACCAACTTTGGAAGACGTCTACAGCCTAATGAAGACCACAGCATTGTTGGAAATTAAAATTAAAGAACTAAGAATTTATCCAGAGCCATTTATCAACAACCCTTAGGGAAAAGTCTTATCCTTGATTGACACTATACAGTAATTGATCAGACACTCTGATAATGGATTGGACATACTTATAAAGTAACTGTATACATTAAGATATGTTATAGTGTCAGACTAATGTAAACAGTGTACATAGTTATTTAAGATGTTATATATAAATACTATGGAATTCATTTAAAAATGTATTTGAAAATTAAAAAAAAAATACAGAATGTAAGCAGTAACAGAATAGTTCAGAGTAATTACATTGAAAAAATGTGTATATACATTCCAGAGAACAAGCAGAGGGCAATGTACAATCAATTAGAGTACAATGTACAATATGTACATTACTTTCTAAAGTAGGTCAATCTTCAATGAATCTTGAAAGAGGAGAGAGACTCAGAAAAGGGATGGGTTAGGTGATATGTCCTGTGTTGAAGCAGGATAATTTGGCTCGGATGAAGACATGCTTTTTGAATATCATTCTGAATTTACAATGAATGTTGATTTCCTTCTTGTTTATTGGGGGAGCTTGCCAAAGAGTAGGTGTCTGAGAGGAGAAAGCATATGTAATGCTGTGGAGTTTGTTTCTATGAGTAATGAGAGTTAGTATATTTTTTGAGTTGTGTCTCAGGTTGCATGAGGAGGTTTTTTTTTTCATGAAGTCTAACTGCAAAGGGAGTACATGTGAGGAGCTAGAGTAGTTTGTTGAGTTGAGATCTTAAAATAAGGTGAGATATTTGTTTTATGCATAGTCATTTGGCTTTTAATAGGGTGATACAGTGATGCTCACAGAAAGGTAAGTTTGTAATGAATCAGCAGCTGTTGTTAGTCTGGAGTACAGCAATGTTTTTCTTAGAGGCAGAAGACTTCTTTCATAGCTTTATTCTTTTTTTCGAAGTTCTACTTAAATCCCTGTTTGATCTGAAAAAAATGAACAATTGCACCTCCTATCACTTTCTTTACATCCTAAAATAATAAAAATAACTCATTTCTGCTTGAAAAATGCCTCTTTTATATGTGTACTGAATATAATATTTCAAAACACATGCATTTCCACATTTTATAACATCCCGAACCCTTTTAATATCTTTCCTACCTTCCTTTTAGATCTTTTAAGACTATGAGTGAAATTGCCCAAAATAATAATAGAAATATTTACAACTACACGCAGCAAAATTTCTTCAAATAACTTTTCCCATTCTTTATGATCAGAATATGTGAATAGATCAAACAGTCTATTTAAATCACATCCTCTCCTGACAGCAACTATAGTTTAATTACCAGGTATTCTAATACATATGTGGAGAACTTTAATATATTTTCTAAATATAACCCCTGAACATCTTTCAATACCCAAATTCCATACCACTTGGTGCTCCCATGATCTATCAGAATTTGAAATAAACTTAGTATCCTGTAAACAATATATATTTGCTTTTTGTCTCTTACATCAGTCTATAACTGCCAATCCTTATTAACTAAATTATTAATATTCGCAGATATCAGTTTTACATTCCACCTTTTTTAATCATCAGAGACAATTTTTTTAATTTTCTTTTTCTCACTTTCAGTCTCTCTCTCTCTCTCTCTCTGTCTCCAAACGTACCTTTTCTATTTTTCTTGTTATCCTTATTTTCCTCAATAATCTGATTTTGTACTGTCAGAAAATTCATCTACTTCACCTTCTTTATCTCCTAAATTTCTTGCAATACTTTTATCTTGAACTACAACATTTTCTTCAACACTTTTCTTCACATCTAAAATATCTCATTCTTTATTGTTTTCTACTTGCTCATTATTTTCCAGCATATCTTGAAGTATATCCTTTACCGATATATTTTTTGTATTTTCTCCCTTTTTTA
This sequence comes from Protopterus annectens, assembly GCF_019279795.1. Taxonomy (NCBI): domain Eukaryota; kingdom Metazoa; phylum Chordata; order Ceratodontiformes; family Protopteridae; genus Protopterus; species Protopterus annectens. The sequence goes on from NC_056731.1 coordinate 151,063,630, forward strand.
CAGTCAAACACAAATTGCACTGAAAATTTACAAACTCTATACTCTGGAATGCATTTACTCATCATGTGTCCCTTTTGCCCACATTGACATGTAATCTTTCTATAATCACTAAATGGTTACTACCTCATTCATACCTGCATTCACTCACGCATTGCTCTCACTTTCCCTTGATCTCACACACACAGTCACTTCCTCATTCATACCTGCATTCACTCACACATTGCTCTCACTTTCTCTTGATCTCACACACACAGTCACTTCCTCATTCATACTTGCATTCACTCACACATCGCTCTCACTCTTCACTCTCTCTCTCTCTCTCTCACACACTTAGTCACTTCCTCATTCATGCCTGCATTCACACACGCATTGCTCTTACTTTTTCCCGATCTCTCATGCAGACACAGTCACTTCCTCATTCATACCTGCATTCACTAACACATCTCTCTCACTTTCTCCCGATCTCTCACACACACACAGTCACTTCCTCATTCATGCATGCATTCAGTCACACATTGCTGTCACTCTTCCAATCTCACACACACACACACACACACACACACACACACACACACACACACACACACACACACACACAGTCACCTCCTCATTCATACCTGCATTCACTTACACATTGCTCTCACTCTCCCGATCTCACACACACAAACATGCACACACACACACACACACACACACACACACACACACACACACACACACACACACACACACACACACACACACACACACACACACACACACACACACACACACAAAGTGTAGGTATTCGAGCACAAGGCAAATAGGCAAAAAGTGAAACCAGACACAAAGTATATTAAAACAAAGGAATAAAGAGCTCACAGCTATGTTTGTGTCTTTCGGCTTTTCCCAGTTAGGGGTCACCACAGCGGAACTCCAGTCTGCTAATGATTGGCAGTAGAGTTTCGCATGCTGGCTTGCCAGGCCTAACTCACAACCTTCAATGAAGGAACGCCCGTTCACGCATGTCGCCACACAGAAGACGCTCTAACTGAGAATCGAACGGGCAACGTCTAACTGTGAGGCGACAATGCTACCGCAGCACCACCACCGCAGTCCTTATGTAAGATCACAAATTTTGCACCTGGCTACAAAGAGAGTTTCAAGAAATGCTGACCAAGTGAGATAACAGGGTGGGACCTATAGCTACCAGAAATGGTGTCCAGGAATGACAGAAAGGAGAAGGCTGAGTGTGGAGATGATGAAGTACCAATCTGCAGAATGAAAGTAATTAAGCAAAAAGACAGGAGAAGGATCACTGTACAGTTAAGTTGGTAAGGGAGAAGGCAGGTTTATGCTAAGCACCTGTCTAGTAATTTATAGTTAAGAGGGCAGTACTAGTGAATCTGAATAGTGTATTATCCCCACATTACTTCAAGGGTCAACACTACAGATTGGGAGAATGAGAATAAATATTTGTTTTAAAATCAGTAGAGCTACATGTGCAGTGCATCTGAATCTGGCAATAGAAAATCACCTCATCATAAGCTTCAGGATAATGACATTATATGTGTTGGGAGTGTGGGTGGGCTGTATATATGGAAAGAAGGACATAGACTTACCAGAAATTATAGAAATTTGTATATGATCCTAACTAATGAAAATGCTGATCAGGGTTGCTAGCTGAAAGATGTTTCTGCCAACACTGATTACAGCACAATGTATCTTAGCCTGGCAAAAATGAAGCAAGAATACCAAAAAAAAAAAAAAAAAAAAAAAAAAAAAAAAAAAAAAAAGATTAGGGAATGGGACTTTAGGGGAGCAGAGAGAAGATCAAAGATGAGTTAGGGGTGTAAGCATATTACAGATAAGCTATGTGAATGGTCAGAAACTGAGTGCTCAGAGATGTGAACATGAATTTAAGGATGAAACAAAAGGAGAAAGAAGAGGCTAATATGGCTACAATGGAATGTAGGCCAGTGATTATGACAAAAGACCAGGTACAGAAGATGCAGAAGAGAGGCCATGTAAAGATGGTAGAAGGTACACAAGGATTGTCAAGGAAGTAAACTTGCAAACCAAAAGTGAGACAAAAGAAATCGTCAAGAAAAAGAACATTTTTTAGGTGTAGAGCAGAAATGAGGAAAGGCGAAGCACATATGGTCTGGCTGAACAACAATGGAAGGGAAGGGAATCATGGGAAACAGTGCACAGTCAAAGATATACTGAATGAATATTTTGCCACAATCATCAGGAAAGAAAGTGAAATGAGGGTGCTATATTTGGAGGGACAGAGTAGACAGACCAGTGGTCAGGCATCTGGATAGAGCAGGAGGAGATGACAAAGCAACTGGCTGAAGTAAGGCTACCTGTAACATTGAGAACAAATGAATTGCAGGATCCTCAGGCACCAGATCAATGTACTAGTGAAACCTATGAAAGAGATCGTCAACACTTCAGCAGTGAAGAACAGCATGAGTACCAGAAGAAGATAGCACTAATACCCTTGCAGAAGGGTGGAGGGACACAAAGTCACATCCAGGGAACTACAGACCTGCTAACCTAACAGGAATAGCAGGGAACTCAATAAGAGAATTTTGAGGAGTAGAACTATAGCTTTCCTAGAGGAAAATAAGATTTTGGACAAACAACGTGACCTAACAGCTAGAAGGAGCTGTCAGATGAGTTTCATCCAGATTTATGAGTAGGTTACAGGAGAACTTGCCAGGCAGTTTTCTAAGTCTCACCAAGACTGTGACTTGGTCCCATACACATGACTGATAGTTTAACTGTAATGCTTTGATAAAGGGAAGAGGCATTGGATACAGATTGCTGAAATCATAATACTTAAGAAAAAAGAGGGTTATGGTGACTGGGTCATTGTCATTAGTAAGACGGAGGACATGTGAAGTGCTAAAGATGATAGAATTATCCTTGTTCCAGGATTCTTCTATGCATTATTTTAGGCATATTTAAGGGGAAAAACCAGATCAGTATCCGTGGTGATAATACAAAAATAGATGTAGCAATGAAGGATGAGACGAAGAGTCTAAGAATGGACTTAGACCAAATGCTAGATGAGATTCAGGGCAGATACATACAAGTTATTACACTTTGGCCACAGCAACCCAGGTGTGAAGCATCAGCTGGGGAGCCATCTCTGAGGTCCATGGGTTCATAGGCATTGGTAAATACTAGGTTACTGGGCTGGGAGCAAATAAAGAATGCCTAATGCCAGAGCATTAGTCCTCTACACTAACTGCTAAACAGATAATATTAAACAAAGAAATGTCAGTATAATTGTTACCAACTAGTCACGCAAAACAGCATCCATTCTGTGTATGGTGCACTCTAAGCTGGTCTTTGGTGAAATAGTGCAGCTAGCAAATGGCTTCAAAATGTGGACTGAAGTGGAAGCCATGCAGCAGCTATATATTATATTCAGGGTATAGATGTACATTTGCTACAAACCAGATAATGAAGGTACATGTAAATAATTTAATGTGAACCTTATGCATTTTGTTCAGCCTCTAGTGTCTCATGCCTTGAGTACATACTTATTATTCTACCTCCTTATTAATACATACTAGTACTGTAGCCAACAACAACTAGTTTGTATGTTAGCGAACAAATAGTGCTGCCTTCAGGCTTCATGTGAACTGCAGTAAAAGGGTCTCTCTCTCTCTCTCTCTCTCTCTCTCTCTCTCTCACACACACACACACACACACACACACACACACACACACACACACACACACACACACACACACACACACACACAATCCTCTTAGCTCTTAGTAGTGACAATTGTGGCACAGATACATCTGATCACTCTGATACAGTTGTGTAATATTTATAGACAGATATACATAGATATAGATATAGATATAGATATAGATATAGATATAGATATAGATATATAGATATGGTGCATATAAATATTTGTTGTTTTTGAGTATTCTGTGTCTACCTAGCTGGGCATGCACTGAGGCATATAAGCATATCTCTCAACCTGTTAGAGCAAGAAATCTGGACAAAGCCATAAATAAAAGTGGGGAAAAGGCCCCAAAATAGGGACAGTTTCTAAATATTGCTCTTATAAACTTTGAAAGTTGATAGAATAACATGTTTTGCATTAACATGAATTTTGTGAAGGATATGAAACCTGAAACTCAAATGTCTATATTATTTTTGAACTTCAATCTTTAAAGATTTACCACTATTTTGCCAGAAAAACAAATTTTTTTTCAAAAATGGGCCAGAAATATGAGGCCAAAATCTAGACAGTCTGCAAAAATCTGTACAGTTGAGAGTTATTTAGGATTAACTGCATCAACTGTTCATTTGCATTCATGATCACTGTGCAATGACATGCCTGTAAGGAGTATTCATTTTTTTATCCAAGTAAAACTTATAAAACATTTGTTTAGTTTAGTAATGCAACAGTTCCTTGTCTTCCTTGACAGCTGTATTCTGTTGCTACAAATAGTAAGATTTTTCTTTCAATATACTATATACGTTTGTCATTAACTTTGCCTTAGGCTGTTGTGTACTGGTAATATTTCTTTGTCTATTTCTAACTACAGTTGTTATCCTGACACACATATGTGTGTGTGTGTGTGTGTGTGTGTGTGTGTGTGTGTGTGTGTGTGTGTGTGTGTGTGTGTGTGTGTGTGTGTGTGAAACTGCAGTTTCTCTAATCTCCATTAGACAAACGAACAAACACTGTCACACTGGGGAGAATAGTAGACACCAGGGACTATTATATATTACTGTACATCATGATACAAGATAATGGATCTATGTTTTATGTTAGGATGTATATTCTAGACAAGAGGAAACATGATGCACTAATATCCTGCATTACTGACTGACCATATTGATGTACTTCCGCGGTGGTGCAGCAGTAGTGTTGTTGCCTCACTGCAAGAGGCTCTCCCGTTCGATTCTCGGCTTGGGTTGGGAGTGCCTTCTGTGTGGAGTCTGCATGTCCTCCCCGCGGTCGAGAGGGCATTTGAAAGACATGCGTTGAATGGGCGTGCCTTTGTTGAAGATTGGGTGTCGGGCTGGCAACTCGACACAATAAAAAACAACTGCCAATCATTAGTGGACCAGAGTTCCGCTGTTGCGACCCCAACCGGGAAAAGCCAAAAGACAATCAACAACTAACTGACCATATTGATCCATGAGGAGGGGCAGACCACTTGCATGACTCAGATTCTTCAAAGTTCTGTAACAGCAGGGGTATTTGAGGGTACATGTGTTTGAATGTGTGCATCGTACCTCTCAACTTGTTAGCCCAAGAAATGTGGACAAAGGCAAAAATAATATGGGGGAAAATGGGCCAAAATAGGGACAGATTTTAAATATTTATTTTTTAAACTTAAAACAGTTAATAGAATAAAAGGTTTTACATTGGCTTGCATTTTCTGAAGGAAAGAAAGTCTGAAAATTAACTGTCTGTCATTGTTTGGTGACTTCAATTATCAGTGATTTTCCAGAAAACCACAAATTTTATGGGAAGCAGACCAAAAATATGAGACAAAATTATGGAGTAAAACAAGTCACAGTTAAAGATATTAAAAATGCTGTAGCAAAAATGTGCCAGGGCAGGTTATAGGTAACAGTAGTGGATAAATGTATATAAAAAGAAGTTATGAGAACATTAACAGGAGAGCGCACTCAAATAATAAGGTAAAAACATAGCAAATGAATACAAGAGATGAAAAGGGAAGCATTAAAGAAGGAGCATGCAAAGTGCTTACTGATGGGAAAGGATTTCAAGCTCCTAACACTGGACACAGAAAAGATGGAGATTCCTGTGAAAGATGTGAGAAATCTAAAATTTAAACACCATGGTAAGGGAAAGTGTATACAGATTTGACATACCCCCGTTTCCCCATATTTAAAACACTTTTAGTATTGTCTGGTGCCTAATTCCTCAGTTTTATATTGCATCATACCAGATAGTTTATATTGTGTAACTTTACTTATTCTAATAAATGCCTGGGACATCTCTGCCAGTTTCTATCTGCTTGCTGTAGGAGACTGGAGTGTAGCTGATATCTAAGCAGTGTAACTCAAAAAATGTTAATACTGACAGAAAAGTAACTGTAGCATGCAGGACACACACGTGCAGGCATTGTCCCACCCACACTTCTCAAAGGCACGTGCTGTTGTTTGAATGTCACAGAATTCCATTAGGGAGCAAGCCATAAATCAGCCTGACTCATAGGTCAGCTTCAGGGAAAGTTTGTTTCACACATTTATAAAAAAAAAAAAAAGTTGCAGATTACATTGACATGCACACTTAAGATTTGTATGCCTTTCGTTTTGATTTGAAAATAATTTGTTTTTAGTATTCCTTTGTCTTTCTTGTTGCCCTTCTAAAATTGTCCTTCAGATTTGGGAATACACGTATCTCTGTCTCTCTTTGCCTCGCTCTCTCTTTCTCCACAGATATCTAAATTGTTTTCTTTCTCTCGCTCTCTCTGTCTATATACATACATAAATACATACACACACACACACACACACACACACACACACACACACACACACACACACACACACACGCTTACATATACATGCACATATGTATAAACTCAAGAATATATATGCATGTCAGAGAGAGGGAGATTTATACACATATACATGTGCGTGTGAGTCTTACACACACACACACACACACACACACACACACACACACACACACACACACACACACACGCAAACACACATGTTGTAAATTAATCATTTGTATTCATGTCCACTGGTCCAAACTACTTTAAGCATTTTAAGTATAATGATTATGTGTAGTCCTTGAAAGACACATACATCAAAATCTGTTCTCTCTATAAACACTGAACTGAAATTGCCTTAACCAGCAAAAAGCACCAGTGTAAAAACAATAAAGTTCTTTTATAAGGTATATACACTAAACTGCAATGCTTTGTACCCCAGTGTTTTATATACTCGATCTTTGAGATTACAAAGCAGTGGGCAAAATGAGACTTCAACATCCTCACTGTGTCCTTATCTCTCACAAATACACTGCAGCAATTTGTTTGTTTACTAAGATGAACAAAGTACATTCAGGCATTTGTAGTCAACTAACAGAGCAATTCACCATACCGAACAATTCCATATCTATATATGCATATATATATATATATATATATATATATATATATATATATATATATATATATATATATATATGTGTGTATAGCTACAGAGAATAACACTGACAGAGACTGAGAGTAGTGTTCAGCAAACACTGGAAACAGACTTATTAAGTTAAGTATAATTTACTTACAGTGGAGAGTTTAAATTCGGAATTAGTTTTCAGCAAAAATTAATGTACTCTAGATTAATATACTTACCGGTTACTCTAAATTCACATTCATTTATTTTGTAAAGTGTTTCAAAGGAAAATAAAAGACTGTCTTATAGTGCCCAGGACTGGTACACGCAGGTTAAGTCATTCGGCCTTATAATTTGTAGTGTATTCACAAGCAGGGCCTTAACACTTTCAGCGTATCAGCAGCTTTACTGCTGGTATTTTATCACTTCTTATTATTGAGGTTTCCCCCAGGATTCCCCAAGAATCTCCAATCCTGAATACAAAACTCCTTGCATATGAGAAGTCCACCTGTACCCACCAATGTGGTTGGGATGAATGTCAATTCCACTATAGTTACATATACTAGCTCAGAAATCTTTGTATCTAGGGGGAAAAAAGAAAATGCTAAAAGATGCAGCAATTTCAGACTTAAAAGATATGTTTGCTAAATTACATTTTCACAGTTCTGGGGATCGGACTTCCAGTTCTCAAACTTACAATCGGAATCCACATGTATATATGGTTCTACCTGACATAATCGAAACCCCAGAACACCGACAACGAAATTACTGACACCACATAACCGACAGTGCAAAAACTCGAAACCTCTCATGCCCGACAATGAAATAACTGACGGTACACAAACACGAAACCTCATACACTGCACACACCACAATAACAACAATCAACAAACAAAACACATCCCCTGTCCAAAAACCACACACACAACACAAGCACACCAAAATCCCTACAAACCCACACTAAACCACACATACACAACTATCTACAACCCTAACCCAAACCCTAACCCTAAGGTCCGTCACTATCGCATACTCAGCTAACCCGCACCCTAACCCTAACTCACTTAACCCGCCCCTAACCCAAAGACTATCACTGCCGCACACTTACCTAACCCAGTCCTTAACCCTAACTCACTTAACCTACCCCTAACCCAAACACTATCACTACCACACACTTACCTAACCCGCGCCCTAACCCTAACTCACTTAACCCGCCCCTAACCCAAAGACTATCATTACTGCACACTTACCTAACCCAGTCCCTAACCCTAACTCACTTAACCCACCCCTATCCCCACAGACCATCAATATCCACACTTACCTTACTCGCACCCTAACGTCCGTCACTACCGCATACTTACACAGCCTTTTCCCATGTCGGCATCCTCGGCGTCGGTGTTTTCATCCATCGCGTCGGTCTTCTGCATTGTCGATCTTCTGGCGCTTGCGATTCACTTGTCGGTGTTTTCCGCTGTCGATGATGTCAGGTAGACCCATATAAACACATATTTGCACACACATGCATGCATTTTCATCATATGTAAGTCAATGATTATTTGATATACATTATGCAGGACTATGACAACAGGATATAATTTTAGCCATTATGTTTAATGCCAGTATTTAAAGTTTAATTAGTAGCTAGTGTGTGTCTTTAACTATACTGAAATGTAAAACAAACACATACGCATCATCTTACTCTGTCTTACTTCCTGTTTGGGAATTGTAAAGGAAATTAACTTCAAGCAATACAGCATATATTGTGGTAAGTCCCAGCATCTTCTAAACCAGCCATTCTCAAAACGAACGCCAGCTTCCCCAACGAAGCTCAGGCATGTTTGATAGGAGGCCCAAGTGAGTCTGAAAAAAAGTTGTGTTCTTATAAAGTTAACAATTCAGTATTAATTTCATAGGACATCAGTCTAAATATAGAATGAATATCTGCATTGTACTGTAACTTAGTAGTACAACAATTATGTATTAGATCTAACCTTGATTATTTCAAATGTGCTTGTCTGAGAGGTGGTGTCCTGTGCAGTTCAGCATATTCTGTGATTTCAGCATGTCTTACTGAGAAATAGCCTGAGAGCCTTATGTTCTAGATGCTAATAAAATTAAAGCATAAATGATCATGATATCCATTAACAACCAGTCCTTCTAGGTAAACCTATATCTGCTTCATTATATAAATTGTTACTCATTTTTCATTTTAATTTTCTAATTTTGCACATGGTGCTTATATATGTTCAAAAAATAAAAAAACGGAGCTGAGTTAAAAACAACAGACTAATAAAAGCAAAATAAACCTTGTTGCTATATTTGTATAAAAGTTATATAAATATGTATAAATGTATTTTATTTTTATACATAAAGTTATATAAATATGTATAAATGTATTTTATTTTTATATGGCATTTTTTTTTAAATATTTGCTGTTCGATATACATGAATTTTATGCATTGGATTCATGAGTAATTCATGGGCTGCATGTGGGAAATGAAATGATGTCATATAATGGATGAACCAATAGAATGAGCTAATTTTGAAATTTGAGAGTATAAATTGATTTATGGTGGTTTGTTATTTTGAAGAAGTCTCTTTAGATGAAAATGCTCAAAAATTACTATATTTTCCTTTATTTTGGTGCATGGTGTGTTTTTACTGCCTAACACTGAGGTTTCCTTTGGTTTTATTTGCTTACATATGTTGATACATCTGTAGGTATGGTTGAAATTTATTTGGGGCTGTGTGACCTTTGCCAATGAAGTTTTAAAGCTGGACTTGAACTGCTGATTCTGCAATGCAGGATGGAGGATGAGGCAGAGATAGGCTGGTACTGCTTTAGGGCTAGACACCTGGTAATCAAATAACGATGAGAGAGAATGAAACTTTTGAGAACTGCCCCCTCTGCACTCCAACATATTGCTCTACAGTATTTTAAAACTCTTCTAACTTGTACCTGTGTTATGCTATTCGCACAATATTGTCTGGCATGATAGCATCCTGAATTAAGTCATGTGTCTAGTATCTGTGGTATACTGTCTGAAAACCCGTTTAGTAATCACATCGGTGATGGAAAGTTTGGAAGGAAAGTTAAGGAGGATACTTACAAAATGGAAAAGATAGATAGGAAGGGAAATTTGAAATGCAGGAAAGGCAATTTTGAAGAAAACTGAACAGTTTTTGATTTCAAGAGAAGAGTCAAAGTTAACACTCTTCCCCTATGCAGCAGTCATGGTGGTGGTTGAGAGAGGAATGAGGTGTGCTTTCCAGTAACACAAAGATCAGTGAAACATTTGGGATTATAAATGGTCAGAAATTAGAGAAACTATAATAGTAAATGATTGCGACTTTAGTATATTGAGACACTAGTGAGAATGAGCTGCAGCACAAAGCGTAGACTGAAACAGGGTCCCACCACACCGTACAGTGCATAAGACTTTGAACTATAGGTAGTGCTTAATATTCATATATTCAAATTAGTTGCACTGGTGGGTTTTGGGAGTAAGAGGCTAAGCACTGTAGAGCAGACTTCCCTATCTCCAGCAGCAGGCCCCAGATTATCCTGTAGGATATCCAGGCTTTCCTAAGAATGGTGTGAGATATAATCCCTTTAGGATGCCATTGGTCTACCTCAGAACATTTCTCTGGGCCCCCTAGTATCCACCCATACAAAGAATTTGGGGGGGGGGTCCTAGCTAACTCCCCAAGCATCCTTAAGGGTCTTCTCACAACATGGAGGAGAAGGGAATGCACTTAGATTTTTCGGAGTTGCTTAACTCCTCACTCTTCTACAAAGTGGACTAATACTCCACAATCCAAAGTCATTAATGGCATATAAGTCTGCTTTCTCACCTTTTTGGTCATTAGCCAAAGTCTGTTATGGTGTGTGAGGATGGGATTTAGACTGACCACTAGATTGTGAGCTTTGACTTGGGATGCACCTAACACTTCAGTATCACAGATTGGTATAATGCCTGCAGTACTTACACAATTATGTCCATCTACTGGCCCATCTCCTAGCCCCTATTCCCTTAATCATGAACAAAATGCCAAAATATTCACACTTCCCTGCTTGGAGTGTTTCCCCATCACTTCCAAAAAACAATCCACTTTGTTCCATAAAAGAGAAACAGACTTTAATTTACAGGTGTTCGTTTTCATCTCAGCTTCTTCACATTCAGCTGAGAATGGATCCCACATATGTCAAAGCTGCATGATAGTTAGATTAAACCAGTAGCATCTACAAGCAACAGAAAAAGTAACACTCACATCCACAGACTGGAATGTCTACAAATCTCTACCGAACAGTCATATCCTGACAAAGAAAATCACAAACAGCTACAGGACAAAGCAGTTGGTTTTGCAGAAAAAAAGAGCAGACTTCATAACTAGCAAAGAAATAAGTCAGATTTCTATAGAGGTAAGGGTGGTATTTTTTATTTAGATAGTGACAAGATAACTGCTGACATAAGTAAAACTGCAAGCTCATGTTCCATATTACAAAATATTTCTGGTGGTTTCTACCACAGTCAAAGAAAACCTTACTGAATCTCTTTCAGTCATGTTTATTTATTTGGTACTTGCGTATTATCACAACCACATTCGGAGCAGGAGAAGAGGCTCATTTCCAAGCCCTTGCCCTGCTGAAAAAATATTGTCAAAGTTACTTGGGAACTGTAGCCCCTACTCGTTTATGAAACTAAGTACATTTTTGCTTCCCTGTGTAAGACTGCTGTATTTTAAAAATTATGTGTACAAGGTATGACAGTGGCAGTTGTCCGCATTGGGCACCCTGAAGCTTGAGGTTAATTCAACTGCTACTCTTCTACCCACAAGTGCATAGCACCAAAAACAGCAAGACCCACTGCTGTAGGGCACTGGTAATGTTAATCGCTAGTCTTATTGTATAACTGAGAACTGTCGTTCGTTTTTGAAAGGGCACTCCTCATGTGTTTTGTGTGTTTACAATGAGTGCACATATAAATTAATTACCTCTGTTGCATTGTGTCCCATTGCCCCTCCTTGGTTATCTGCAGTTATCGACTGAGACTTAAATATTTGAGGGAGACAACCAGCTGTGTGTTCAGACTTTGTGTCTGATTTGGGGGAATAACTGAAATGGTAGGGCTAGAAACATGGTTTCCTTTAGTAAAAGTCCCTGCTTACTCATTCATGACAGATTATTGCCTTCAGACGTGACAGTTAAAAATTGTCATTAAAGGACGCTACCTGGGGTGAGACATTTTTCCCTTATCCCTCTTCAGGGCTCAAAAGCAATGTCACAGAATGGTAGTTAAGAGTTTACACACCCCTTCTGAGGTTAAAATTAAAATTTCGTCAAAACATTGTAAATTATTCCAGGCTCGCATTGTGGTTGCGATAATACATAAGTACCATTTATTTTATTAATTTGACATTTGTTAAATATAATATTACCATGTGGACACATATCTGTTTTATGTCAACAGGCTGTAATGCTAACAATTTACAGGAGGTCATGTCAGACAGGTAACTGCTGAAATAAGTAAAACTGCAAGTTCATGTTCCATATTACAAGACATTTCTGGTGGTTTCTATCACTATCAAAGAAAACCAATTTAAAGGAGGTACATCACACCCAAACAATTTTGGACCTATCAGCCTGACCATTATTCTGTGTGAAAACCTGAAAAAGCACACAGGCTTCTGTTAAATATGGAATGGTATGGGATTTTAAGGAGAGCTCTTGTCTTTTTGAATCTTGAGGCATTCTTTCCACAAATAACAGCAGTACTTGATGAAAGATAGACCGTACATAGTGTCTATTCTGACCTTGCTAAGACATTCAGTACCATCCAAAATAAGGGAATATTTGTAAAATTAATAGCATTAAATGCCAGGTCATGCATATATCAATAGAGAAAAAATGGACAGGCAACAGGACACAACACATGGTGTTGAGGTCAACTACCTTTCCAGACAGGGGTTACTAGTGGTGTTCCACTGGGATATGTACTGGAGGCCAAATTCATTTTGAACTGTTCTTCTCAGATATGAAAGTTGAAATTGGGCTCCAGATAAAGAATGTCTATTATTTTGAACTGGTTAACTTAATTACTTCAATAAAAGATGCAGACGTTCTACAAGATTGTCTACAAAAAATGTACACCTTCTGTGGCATTCATGATCTTGTTTTTATGATAAGTAAATGCAGCAACACAAAACATGACAAAAGGGACATAAGTTGTGACTGTAAAATAAGGCATTCTGACACAAAACACCAGATGCAATAAAATTAAATAAAGTAACAGAAACAGACAGAATTAAGTAGACATTAAGATAAAAAAGTTGTAAACATAAAATGTATAAAAGATTAAACTAAAATTAAAATTATGAAAAGGTGTGTGTCCACAATTATAGATGGTTTGCACATTTTGTTCTCTGCTTGTCTGAATACAGCAATCATTTCCTTAAAGTTTTAATCACAATTATTTTTATAGCACAAATTTGAAAAGGTCCCTTTTGTTGACTCATGTATTTCTACTGTGAATCGCTGACTTCCTGAAGACCGACAATCCAAAATACCAAACAATGATGGAAAAAACACTTACAGGCACCTTCTACATCCCCAAACTTATATATATATATATATATATATATATATATATATATATATATATATATATATATATATATATATATATATATATATATATATATATATGTTGAAATCTCGAAGACACCGAAGACACGGAACAGAGATTTTTTTCCAGGGAAAAAAATCGCTGTTCTACCAAAAAAAAAAAAAGTCAAAACACTAAATAAAGTTGGGGGCTTTGCCCACCACAATCCCCACACACCCCTACTTAGATATACCAACTCTGGGATTGCACTACAGTGGAGGAAATGGCCCAGTGATTTTTTTTCCCTGGGAAAAAAATCATTGTTCCATGTCTTCGGGATTTCAAGCTTTTGCTTTTAAAGGGTTGATAAATCAGCGTTCGCTATTTTAAGCGTTTGCTGATTTAATATAGACCCTATATATATATATATATATGTATATATGTCATCTCCATGAGTACATTGATGCAAAGAAGGATAAAATCTCCCAAAACAAGTGAATTGTTGCTGGCACAAACTTCACAACTGTACAGTCAATTTATTTGTCATTCTATGTCTCAACACTTTTTTTCTTGGGGCAAATGAAGCTTGAGGAATTTCAACTCGACCAACAGTACCAGAGCTGACTGAGGCTCTTTGATAATATACATGGTGAGTCATTGTGATTCATAAACTTCTTTTCAACAGCAAAATGGGGTTAAACTTGAGTTGCACTAATCTGCATTATAGGATCATAGGAGGTTACTAGGCAAATGGCTCCAGGGCCATCACAAGCTTAGCCAAGTTCAACCCATATTCCCAACGGTGTCTGCTTCAAGAAGACACTAAAATCAGCACCTATTGCCCCTGTCCAAGAAGGATACAGGTGGAACCCCCGGGGTGAATTTCTGGTTAACCATCTAATTGTCCAAATTTTGCTTAAGGAGGGGCTTTGTTTAACATGAATAGGAAGCTTGTTCCAAAGGTGGGGCAACCTGTGTGAGACAAACCCATCTCTCCAGCAAGTTCAGTTGATGTCACATACCAGGATAAGGTTCTTTGAGCCAGTGACCTGTGTGTCATTTGACTTGCAAATATGCAGCATTTCCATTAAACCTGGGTCAGAGATTGCTCTATATGCAAGGCACAGGTCACCTCTGAGCAGTCTGTATAACTCTGAATAAAGTGACAATGATTTCAGTCTGTCCACATAACACAGATCTTGAAGATTCTGAATTTTCTTTGTAAGGAACCTTTGTGGTCTCTCCAGTCGTTGCAGGTGTTTGGAAAGGAACATACCAAAGGGAGCATTATACTCTATTATTGGCCTGATGAGGGAAGAGTACAAGGGGTTATAACATCTTCTTTTCTGCAGGCAATGCTTTTACTTATGAGATGAGCAATATAAAATTCCCTTCTTACCACTGTGGAGACATAGTGATCGAACTTAAGGTTTCTGTTGACCTGTGTGCCCAGATATCTCACCACTGACTGTGCGCATAGGGTATTGCTATTGATGTGGTAGTTTGCAGAAACATCACCCTTGCCAAAGGGGTTGATAATGCATTTTTTTGCATTAAGTTTAAGACCATGACTTTGGCATTAGTCATTAGTCTGCGTAAGACCTTCTTGCAGGATGTTGACATCACTAGGGGTTTCAATGATCACTCCCAGTTTGCAGTCATCAGCAAACCTTGTCAGCCACAGTCCTTTAGTTTTATCCTGTACTTCTGAGAAGCAGATTCTGGACAGTAAGGGTCCTAGAATCAATCCCTGTGGAACGCCACTGGTTATGGGTCTGCAGGAAGAGGTGGAGGCCCTTATTTTGACAATATGAGTTTATCAGTGAGCCAGTTTGCACCCCATCTGACAGTATAAGGGTTGATACCTAGCTGGTTGAGTTTATCAATGATGCCCAAGTGGGGGATTGTGTCAGAGGCCTTGGCTAAGTCTATATAGACTATATGCACAGATTTGCCCTAATCTAGGGCTTTGGTGACTGTCTTGAATAAGTCCACCAAGTTTAACAGGCATGATTTCCCCTTGAAATGTCCAAACTGGGTGGGGTCAAGTGTTTGGAGATTTTCTATATCTTTGTTAATGAGGTCTGTGATGATTTGCTCCATGGCCTTGCAGATAAGGCTGGTCAGACTAATGGGTCTATAGTTCCTGGGGTCTATGGATGCACCCACTTTATGCAAAAGGATGATGGTAGGTGTTTTCTATTCTGCTGGGATGAAGCTAGTACTTAGGCTATTATTGAAAAGCATGCCCAATGGTGATGCTAATTCCTGTTTTAATCCATGTAAAACACAACCCAGGATGTTGTCTGGTCCAACAGAGGCTGTGTTTTTGGCCTTGGAGAGGGCGTTTAAAACCTGCTCCTCAGAGATACTAGGTGAGGAACAATTGTTAAGGATGCTTTGGGTTATATGTGGCAGGAACAGGGGAGTGAAGTTTTCAATGAACCTGTCATCCAGCTGGTTTGCTATACCCACAGGTTCTGTATATGTGGTACCATTAACTATGAGTTCAGCACAAATCTTTGAGATTACGGATGTAATTAAATAATGCCTTGTGGCTATCCTTAGTTAGGGGAGCTGATTTGGATTCATAGCTGGCTTTGGAGGACTTCACAGGAATCTTATTTGCTTGTTTTAGTTGAGATGGGACTGTTTCCAGTTTTGAGACCATTCCTTCCTACTCTTAGACAGCAGTTTCTTTCTCCTATCTTATAGTCTATTAATGGCAGTTGTCCACCAGGCAGGTTTGTTTTAACTTGAAGATCTTGCCTTGGTTGTATCAGGCACAGCAGAGTAGATACAATTGCACAGGTGCTCATATAAAACATTGGTGCATAAATCAGCATAGGTGTCTGTTCTATCAGTGGGTAGAAGGGCTATGAAGCTGTTTATGCTGTCATGTAAGAGGTTGTAATTGGCCTTGGAGATGTTTTTTAATCTAGTTGTTGCTAAGGGGGGGGGGGGGTCCTGTGTTATAGTTACTTCTAGCAAGACTGATTTTTGGTCAGATCCCACCAGGGATGGCTACACACTGGGGGTGGTGCAGTGGTCCCCCATGTTGGTGAGCATCAGATCCAGGATCTTTGACCCCCTTGTGGATGTGTCAACCATCTGGTCCAGGGTATTGGAGTTAACAAAGTCCAGAAACCTTTGCGCAGTTGAGCTGGAACACATATAATTTACCCAGTTAATGGATGGGAAATTAAAGTCACCCAAAACCAGAATGTTTAGTTGTATCTTGATTGACTCAAGTATATCTAAGTAGGTTGAGTTGATGCCCTGATTCATGGAAGGGGTTCTATAGCTGGCAATGACCTGAAGAGGAGTCCTACATACAGTCAGTTGCACCTAGTGTAATTCAAGGGACTCATGCTGTTTAACCAATCTAGAGATGTATTTATCTTTAATAAATATTGATACACCACTACCTCTAGTTCTTATGCCTTCAGTTTACGGTCTGAATGTGTGGAAGGAAATGTAATCTGGTGTAGCTGGGGTGCTCTCCACAGCCTTAAACCAGGTCTCAGTGACTGCACAAATGCCAGCATCTTCCAAGGTGAGGACTGCTTCCCCTGATTACAGTTTCTGGTTTAGACGGCTAGTGTTTAGTAGTATAACCTTGAGGTTGTTTTATAGAGTATTTTTATGTCAGGAATTTTGTTCTTGTGACACTGCCTAAAAAAGGCACTATGGAGGTGGTTAGAGCATTAGCCAAAAACAGAATCCCAGGGTTGACATATGAAGGCTCATCTCTGGCAAACCATTGAGGTTTGTTGACCATGTCATCCCAGGCTGACAGATACTGGATCCTCTTTGAATGACACTATAAACTAAGCCAATTGTTGAAGTCAGCCATTTTTTGTTTGTATTGAGGTATCATCTGAGGCAAAGGTAAAATGCTGCTTAAGGCTAGTGACATATCTGCCTTAGACACATAGTGAGAGAGCTCAGCCATGTCTCTCTTCATATAGTCCAGTGAGATATGTCTCAAGTTGTTCACATCAACATGGACTATGACGGAGTCATAACAGTGCCTGTTGTTGAGAGACTTTAGTGAGTGTGTGATGGGGTGGATCCTGGCACCTGACAGAAAGCTGACTGTGACTTTTTCCTTATCCATCCTGGTGACAGGGACATCTGTGTGTCTCACAACTGAGCCAACTATGACTAACATGTTTCTTTTTGTCTTATGCCTTAGGGGTTTGACTGGTGAGACACTGGCATGTGATATATTATGTGTATGGGTCTACTTCATGTTGTCGAAGGCTGACAATATCAAAGCTGATATTGTCTGCACCAGATTAGCGAAAGCAAAAAACATCGAACATTTAAACGGAAATCTCTGTAAGGGGAGATTTCTGTTTAGTTCAATGTAGTGCCGTCTCAGAGTTGGTATATTTAAGTAGGGGGGTGTGTGGGGTGCAGCCCCCCACATGGGTGGTGCAGGGGGGCTTGCCCCCCTGCTTGCAAAGGTAAGTTTTTATTTATTTTTGTTTTTAGGCATTTTTTTTTTATCTTTCGATGTTTCAGGATTCGATGATATGGCGTCGACCATATCAGATTCGATATTCTGAAACTTCGATAAGATAATATAGACGCATGTGTACTATATTCTGCAGTGGATGCATTATGTGAACCGTGCTTCTTTGTGTTTGGGGGGTCACTATTGTTTAGGTAAGCTTCTTGTAAGGACCTACAGATATGTAGGTTTATGTGTTGTTGGACTGGTAGGTGCAGAAAGAGAGGTGTGCATCCTGACAACCTGCTTAGTATCAGAAGCACTGACTGGTGGGTGTGAGAGCCTGGATTCTAGGTTCTTGATATAGATGCATCTCACACATAATGAATTTGTGTAGACTAGAAGAAGCAGGTTGTCAGTGCACATGAGACAATTGCTATGTTGCCTCCGGATGCCCATGTCAACCAGGCTGGCTGGAGAAACTGTGGGAAATTGCCTGTCCATAATGCTATATAAGTTGATGTGGTCAGAAGACAGGGAGAAGACAGGAAGGACCAGGTAAAGTAGAGGACAGGAGAAGTGGACAAAAAATATGAAGGGATAGTGGGTAGGATCTGTGTTGGTACCTTAGAAGCTTCAATGAATGTATTACCTGTTAGTGAGGGACAATTGTGAGAACTCACCACTGGAGCACCAGCAGAGTACTAAGGGATAATTTTCAGGCAGAAGTATTTGCATCTATAACTGCCAATGGTGCCCACTGCTGCTCAGCAGTGCATGATGCACAAACAAGGGCAAACCAGTGCAAATAAGCAGTGATATGGTAAAAATGCAGTTTAAAAGTGCACTATACAGTGAAAATTCTACTTAATTTTGCAGAGATCAGCAGATGCCTTGGACTGATCATGTAAAAACAGCAGAGCAGCAACTGGTCACCAAACTCTTTGAAGCTTTGCTAAAACAAGAACAAACCCACACAAACGTGGTGCTTATGCAGCAAATGAGAGCAAACTGATTTAAACAAATTAACCAATAAAAAAGCTCAAAACTGAGCCCTCTTCTAGCAACCCTCAATCAGATGAGTTCTAACTGCAGAGTCCTGCCACTAGGGTGCAGGGAAACTCTCTCCAACAAAAGATGGCCTGGTTTAGTGCTCAGGTTTTACAAACAGAACTAGATTCAGTAAGTCTGAATCCTTTCTATATTATAGCAAACAAAGTGCAATAATTTCAGAAAAAAAATCAGTTCAAATAACAGGCACAATAAGCGTTCAACCAGCAACTCCCAGCTCACAAGGGCAGAGGCTACCCTCTCCTCCCACAAGAGTGTACATCACAAACCTTCTTAATGTAAAGCAACCAGCACTACCTTCACATATAAACACAAACCACACACCCACCTTCGCAGAGGCTCTCAATAAAAATCCAACCAAACAGCAGAGACCTCCAAGGCAGAAATGCACTCGACCACCACAACACAACACTAATCACAAGACAAATAACTCTCCTAAGCAGTATGTCACCCAACCAAAGCCCCTAAGGCAAAACAGCATGTCCAATACACTAGTCATAGGTGACTCGATAGTGAGGCACACTGATGTCCCACTTATTATGTTGAATAAGGATTTGGTAACAATCAGCTGCCTGTCAGGTGCCAGGATCCAACGGATAATGCATGCAGTCAGGTCCCTCAACAACAGGTACAAATATGAGTGAATGACCTGAGATGTACATCCCTGGACTACATGAAAAGTGACATGGAAGAGCTCTTGGATTATGTACCCCAGGCAGGTATGACCCTAGCCCTGAGCAGCCTCCTATCATCACCCAGAATGATACCACGGTAAAAGCAGAAAATGATTGATTTCAATAATTGGCTAAGTTTCTGGTGGCATTCTAAGGGGATCCAGTATCTGTCTGCCTGGGATGACATGATTGACAGACCTCGATGCTTTGCCAGAGATGCCCTGCATCTGTCACCTCAGGGCTTCCGGATACTGGCCAAGGCTCTTGCCATCCCTATAGTGCCTTTTTAGGCAGTGTTCCAAAGACCAAATTACCACTGTAACACCTACAAACAAATGCAATCTGCGGGTCATGCTGCTCAATGCTAGAAGTCTAAATCTCAAAATGCACTCACTTGAAGCACTCCTTAAAATGGAGAACATCTACATTTGTGCTGTAACAGACACCTGGTTCAAGGCAGCAAAAAGCACCACTGCACTACCAGGCTATAAGTCATTCCAAACCTATAGGCCCCAGAACTTGGATCAAAGCTCCAAAGGCAGTGGAGTTTCCATATTCATAAAGGATGTGCACACCTCTAAACTGGTAGCCTAACATAATGCATCAGAAACACTTCGGGTGCAGCTAACATTGGGTAAGACAGCGATTCAGGTTGTAGCCTGCTATAGGTCCCCAACGATGTCCCAAGACTTACACTCTATGTTCCTAGGCACCCTGGAGAATATTAGGGTCCAACCTAACACTCTCATACTATCTGACTTCAACTAACCCTCTATTAATTGGGAAAACTACTCATGTACCAATACACTTGCACAACATTTCCTGGAATTCATTAATTCCAATGCATGGGACCAACTCATTCTTACCCACACTAGAAGAAGCAACATCCTTGACTTGGTCATTACTAACATGGGCGACCATTACTGTACTTCACTAGTCAACTCCTCCCTGGTTAGATCCGACCACAAGCTAATCACCTTGGAAATCCACCCCCCCCCCCCCCGCAAAGGTAACCACCATGAAAAACGTCTCCGAAGCTAACTTTGGGCTCCTAAAAATACAGGTGGTAACTTCACGGCACCCATACAAATGGAGAATAGCTGCATGACTGCTGAATCATACACCAATGCACTGTACAAACACGTACACAAATGCATGGATCTTGCCATACACAATAGAACCAAGATGCTCACCTCCAAAAATAGGAAGCAAATCTGGTGGTCCCCTGCCATAAACAAACTCTACAGCAAAAGGATGAAACTGATGTGGAATAAGGTGAGGTCCCAAGACTGGAAAAACTCCCTTATCAGCCTCAACAAAAAAGTTGAGATCCCTCATCAAATCCTCTAAAGCTAACAATGAAACAGAATTGCAGCAGATAGCAAAGACATCCACAAGGCCTTCTATAGTTATGTAAAAAATCTCCATGTAATACCCAGATTTGCTCTGAGCTACTGCACAATTGTACCTCCTATACCAAGCCAACAGATATTGCCAATATACTGGCTGACAGATTCAGTGCCAACGTTACCCCTCTCTCCCCCACCAAAGGACCAATCACAATACCAGTAGATTACCAGACACCCAGTATTACTGCTGCACTGGTTAAAACAGCACTGTCCAAGGCCAAGAATACAGCTTCTCTGGGACCTGACAATATCCCTGGCTGTGTTCTGCATGAACTTCAGAGTGAACTGGAACCTCACCTGTGTGCCCTGTTCAATCACAGCATTACCTCTGGCTTTGTCCTTATCAAATGGTGCAGTGCTACAGTCATCCCTCTCCACAAAGGAGGAGCGACTACAGACCCTGGAACTATCATCCCATTAGACTGATGGGTCTGATATGCAAAGCTATGGAAAGCATCATCATGGACTTAATAAACAAGGCTATAGGAAATCTCCAAACTCTGGATCCCACACAGTTTGGTTTTGTGAAGGGTAGACCATGCCTGCTCAACCTGGTTGACTTTTTTGAGTCAGTCACCAGAGCTGCTGATGAAGGCAAGGTGGTTCATACAGCCTACCTTGATCTGGCCAAGGACTTTGATACCATTCCCCATTCAGGAATCAAAGAAAAACTCACTAAGCTAGGCATCAACCTCTATATCACTAGGTGGGTTGCAAACTGGCTTACAGGATAGAACCCACAGTGTGAAAGTAGCTGACTCCAAGTCAGACTGCTGACCAGTCATGAGTGGAGTCCCACAGGGATTGGTCCTGGGTCCTCTCCTGTTTGGTATCTACTTCTCCGAAGTCCAGGCCAATACAAAGGAACTCTGGCTGACAACGTTTCCAGATTATTGCAAGTTTGGAGCTATTATTAACTCCCCAAGTGATGTTGACATTCTACAGAAAGGCCTCACTGAGACCAATGACTGGTGTCAGAACCATGGCCTTAAGCTCAATGCCAAAAAATGTGGCACCATCCCCTTTGGGAATAACCCAGTTTCCATGAAGTACCACATCAATGGTAGTCCACTGAACACCGAAAGTGTTAAAAGAGATCTGGGAACACAGTTTGACAGCAACCACTCTTTTGACCACCACATTGCCACTGTGTTCAGAAAGTCCTTCTATGTGGCACATCTCATTACTAAGGGTTTTGCATCCAGGAAGAAAGAGGTCATTGTCTCCCTCTACTCTATCCTCATTAGGCCAATCATCAAGTAAAATCCATTTGGCATGTACCTCACTAGACACCAGCAACAACTAGAGAGGCCACAAAAGTACTTCACAAAGAGGATCCTAGGCCTTAAACACTTGTCCTATATATGGACAGACTCAAAAAACACCAACTATTCTCTGTCTCATATCGCCTACTTAGAGGCAATCTCTGCCTGACTTACAAAGCCATGTCTGACCCAACTCTGTTAGAAATGCTACATCTAAAGAAATCCCAATCCCTCTGCATCACACGCTCCAGAGACCTCAACCTCATTATCACAATTAACAGAACAAGCTGGAGGGACAGGTTCATAACCCAGAGACTGCCCATGCTATGGAATAGGCTTCCCATACATGTCAAACAGAGTACCTCACTGGTCGTCTTCAAGATAAATCTTGATGAGTGAATGGGAAATAGAAAATTCACTTTGGGGATCACTCCAGTGGCTCTCCTCGACAGAAGCACTGGGAACTAAGGTCGGGTGGCACAATGCCAGGGTAATCCTATGGGCTAGGCTTGTAAAGGCTCCAGGGCCATTAGCCTACTACACACCTATGAACCTATGAAATGACCTGAAGCCCAAGCACTTAAAACAGAACTAGACACTTTTCGAATAACAGACACACTAAGCCTGAAACCAGCAATTCCCAACTTAGAAGGATGTAAGCTGCCTCTCCTGCCACAAGAGTGTAGAATACAAACCTTCTTAATGTAAAACAACTCGCCTGAAGCCCAAGTGCTTAAACCAAAACTAAGAGGCTTAGAATAACAGTTACAATTTAATCAGACTACTAACAAGCAGTAATGAATGCAGCAGAATAAATGCAATTGAACACTTTTAAGACAAGCAGCAAAAGCAAAATAAAGTAATAATATATGAAGAAACACTAATACAGTAAAAGCAGCTGAATAAAGTGCATTTTTAAGTTAAGTGGGAGAAGAGGAAACAGAAGATAATTCATGGTTAAGAAATTAAGGGGGTGGGCCTTCCCAAATGATCTCTCTGTACTCAGTAGAATGAGCTGATGAGGTGGAACTGGGAAGAGTGTCCAAAATCAGATTTATAGTAGGGGCAGAGTAGTCAAAAGCCACCAAGTTTAAGAATGCAACAATAGCTGGAAGGGTGGGTCAGAAAAATAAAATGCAGACATCTGCAATATTCAGACAGAGTACAGCAAGCAAGCCAATCACACACTCCAGCTAAATAGAGATATTTGTAGCTAAATGAGGAATGCCATTTCTCCGCTCCACCCACAAATTAGCTGATGTTATTCACTGTTTACAAAGGAATTCTTTGCTAACTTTTCTAACTGACCCTAGCAAAGACCTCTTAAAACTCCAACAGAATAACAATTTTAAAACAAATGTAATACAAAAATAAAATACAAAATAGAAGTAAACAAACTTTAAATGAAAAACTTCAATTCAAAATAAAATGCAGACAGAGATCAGCAATATTCAGGCAGAGTACAGAAAGCAAGCCAAACAAGCACTCCAGCTAAATACAGATATTTCTAGATAAATGAGGAATGCTTTTCTCAGCTCTTCCCTCTACTTGGCTGATGTTATTCATTGTTTGCAAAGGAATTCTTTGCTAACTTTTCTAACTGACCCTAGCCTAGACCTATTAAAACTCCAGCAGAAGAGAAAACTTAAAACAAAACAAATGTAATACAAGA
Organism: Protopterus annectens; assembly: GCF_019279795.1. Classification (NCBI taxonomy): domain Eukaryota; kingdom Metazoa; phylum Chordata; order Ceratodontiformes; family Protopteridae; genus Protopterus; species Protopterus annectens. The sequence continues at coordinate 151,087,911 of NC_056731.1, forward strand.
ATAAGATACAAAATAGAAGCAACCAAACCTTAAATGAAAAACTTCAAATCAAAGTAAAATGCAGACAGAGATCAGCAATATTCAGGCAGAGTACGGCAAGCAAGTAAAGCCTAGTGAAATGGCAATGGTACCCTGGAGCTGGTATATATAGTTAGGGGGTTATGGGGGTGTGAGGGGCAAAGTCCCCCACCTATTTTCTTTAAAATGTGTAGTTTTGTTGTATTTTCATGTTTTAAATGCATATTTATAAATGATTTCCACAACTCTATCCCTTTAACTAAAATTATCCAATAAGCAGATGATTCAACTATTATCTGTTCTGCTACCTCCATCCCCACACTGCTAAAGCTTACTCAAGATGCATTCTCAACCACTGAACAATGGATGAAAACAAATCACCTTGTACTCAATGCCTCCAAAACCAAAGTAATGGTATTCACCCCCTCTAAAGCTACCTTTTACAATCCAAGTAATTTCACTATTACTAGTCACAGGAATACACCCATAGAACTGGTACCTGAGGCCAAATTACTTGGGGTCCAAATTGATAATCAGCTTAAATTCAATTCCCCCATTCAACTAAATATAAAAAAAAAACACCAAAAACTTGGCATGCCCTACAGACAGAATCGTTATCTTACACCCTCCACCAAACTCACCCTATCTACCACATTTCTCATCCCATCCCTCCTGTATGGAGCCCCACTTCTAACTAACCTACAATCTTCTCTCAAAACACAACTCTTCTCTTGCTATAACAAAATTGCCAAGTTTGCTACCTCTCATAAGTCCTCCTCACACCACTGTTCAGCTCTCCACAAACTAAAATGGTTAGAACTACCCAATCATCTCACCTACGTCCAACTGACTCTTGCACACAAACTCATCTTCAATCCCTCCCACTGCCCATCCCTTTTCTCTACCTTCAAAATGCACCTCCTCGATAGAATTCTAAGATCTAACAATCAAAACCTAATTGAACTGTATAAACCAATTTGTCCCCCTGGAAAAAATCTCTTATCCTACAGTCTTGCTCGTCTCTGGAACTCCTTACCCCCATCCATTCTTACCATCACAAATCACTTCTCATTCAAAAAATCCCTTCACTCACACCTAATCTCCCAGTGGGAATGCTCCTGCTCCCACCCAACATAATCTCCTCATACTGGGAATTTCCACTTCTCCTCTCCTATTCATAATGAAAAAAAAAAAAAAAGTTCTATGTCAGCTCAGATACCTTTCTCTTGCTTGTATTAAGCTACTCATCCTAAATGCATGAAATATACCTCCAGTGTACCCACCCTAAGTTGTAAAAGCTTCTATATTGTAAATTGTTTGCAGCTTTACAAGATTGTAATATTTGTATATATTTCTACACTAGTCTACTGTATTTCCAAGTCCTTAGTAATTGTATAACTGAAACTAAATACCTTATTGTAACCCTGCTAATTGTTTTTGGAGCTTTTCTCCCCAGGACTCCATTGAAAACAGGTTATTTAGCCCAATGGACTATCCTGGTAAACCAACTGCAAATAAATAAAATAAAAATCCCTGTTAAGTGCCTTGAATACTGGTTGTTGATCAAATGAGCTACCGACCAAATGAATGTCGATCAAATGGTCTGTCGATCTTATGAAGTAGACCCATATATATATATCTATATATATATATATATATATATATATATATATATATATATGTTTACTATCAAAATAAGTAATGTCACAATGTTCATTGTTTAAGGGCTCAATGAAAAATGTCAATTTTTGGAAGTGCATTTAAAACAACTGTTGAACGTGATAAACACAATCATCGACACTCAAACTCCCGAACTTCCGGATTTGAAAGTCTATGTTTCTGTTTACTTTTTGCAGGGGGGACAAGCCCCACTGCACCCTCATGTAGGGAGCTGTGCCCCCCACACTCCTTGCATATTACATATTCCAACTCTGAGATTGCACTACAGTGAGGAAAAGGATAAATTTCCCAGTCCTCACTGTACCGCAATCTCCATTCAGAAAGTCGACTTTATATTAGTGAATGTATACTTACATTCAGTAATATAACTTTGACCACTTCCAGTTCGACATCATGACATTTTGAAAACAAGTATTCGACCAACCTGTATTCAGTTAAGTGTCATTCCTTATTTTTATAGTAACATATATACACACATACATATATTACATATAAAATGCCATATGAACTTCAAAGCAATGTTGAAACTGTGTTAAAGAGCTGTGATATCAGACTATATATACATCATAAAACAAAATGTACCTGTCACTGTCTCAGAACATTCATATTTATCAGCAGCTAAAGTAATTTAGCTCAGTGATCAAAAAATGTATTTTTTATTGCTGTACAGGTAATAACACATAGTTTTTAGCCATGATTCATTCTGCCTCCAAAGTGAAAAGTGATAATCTCACATCAGCACAATATTTAGTTTGCTGCACCATATGAGAAAGTAAACAGCTGCAGTCTGCAGATGAACAATCAGATTAATTTAATCTAGATAATGGTTTTACCTGAATGTCATTTATTCCACCTTTCCTTTAGGAGATGTCAAAGGAAACTAAATAAACGCACCAGCCTTTTGAGATAATAGCGATTTTAATGTAAATACAACACTCCTGTAATACAGTTGCTCCAATACAGTACTGTACTTAACTTTCCCACATACTAAACATGAACACTCGCCATAAGGATGTCTTTATAAATGAAAACAGCAAAGCCAAGTAATTGTATTGTGTTAGTACTAAAAACAATGGACAAATAAGGTTTGGTAACAAACCAGTTTGTCCAGGGACATCTTCAGAGGGGGGGTTATATAAATATAGTAAGGGAAATTAAGAGGATAGGGGGGATGGAAGGCATAAATGAGAACGAGGGATGACTGGGAGGAAATGAGGTAAGGGTAGGGAGGGGCTTAAGGGGTTTATGCAAGGGTAACTGGTTAAGGAATCACATTTTGGCATGAGCTTGCTAAGGTAAGTACTATGTCTGAGATGAACAGTAGGTACTTCTGGTGCAGGTAGGCCTCGGGTTAACAATGTTGGTATGGGGGAGTAGGTGAAGCGAGTGTATTGAAATATTTTTTTTCTCTCTCTCAACTGTCTTTTTGTGGTGTTTTTTCAGCTGATACTGTGCTCTGGGTCATGCAGGTATGGACCAAGGGTAATAGGTTTAGAGGGTCTGTGATCACATGACTGGGTAGTAGATACAGTTTTGGAGATGAAGGAAGCCATTAGGTAGATGGCTGCTGAATCATTTGAGGTATTGAAGTGAGGGATTGGTGAGGTAGCAGTTCATGGCTTTTAGGTTGGGGCAGTTCTGTTTACTTCTCCTTTTTTGTTAAGGTATCCCGAGTTGAGTGTGGAGTAGTGGCCGATGCGGTTACTGGGTAATGTGGTAGGTTCCCTGCATTGGGGTTTCTGCGAGTTCAGTGTCCTTTATTAGAGTTTTTGGTCTAACATAATGGTTAATGGTTGCTTCACAGACTGCGTGCAAAAGGGTTTGATGTTGGTATATTTTTACTGAAAATAAACTTCACAGAAGACCATGTGCTCATTCATAACAATATTAAATATGTATGTTGTATTCCTTGTTAGTGTCGTGGATCTAGCATGCTTGGTTATGGAAATGGGAAGCAGGCACTTAGATGTTATTATTGTTTCTGCTTTCTCGGTGTAGAGCAAAATTCATGTTTACCTGTGATTGATTGGTCCGGCTATAACAAATGTTGTGGTAGAGAAATAAGGGGTACTAAGCCACTGAGTTTTATAAGGATGAAGCACGTTTAACCATACAGTAATGAAGTTAACATTTTGGTGCAAGAGTTCTTGTTGCATAGCAACTGTTGTTGGTGGTGGAATATCAGTGGCTGCACCTTGCCGTTGGGTTGCTTTTCTAAGGTGAAGTGACCCCCCCCCCCGCCCCACGGGCTGGGGTGTGAGGTGAAGTGACTTTTTTTTTTGTGGGCCAGGGCATGAGACTAATAACAGGCAGGTGCTGCTGATGCGCATTAAATGGTAATGCTCCTGAAGGGGAGATGGTGAGGTTTGAGAGATTGTGGTGTTGCCAGCTTTTGAAACTCAACCCTTTTCTTTAAGGTGTTAGCGGAAACTCTATGTTAAAAATTTTAAAGGATATACTTGTACAGGGTGATTTCACCCTTTCAACCCTCTATACTTTAACTTTTAAAAATACATTTCATGAAAGGAGATATCTCACTGATATATGTTCTCGTCAGTCGAGAAGCATTGTAAAGGACTTGTAAATAATCTTCTGGTCATACACTGGGCATAGTTACAGGTTGAAGAAAGTCAAGATTAACACCTTTTCTTGGCCATATATACACATCAGACGTTGACATGACTATTAAAATGTCAGTAATTAGTAAGTATCCAGAATGAAGGTGAAAGTAAGCTTCTCTTGATAATCTCTGAATATTTATACTGACATACACATACCTCACATGCTTCTCAACCTAAAGATATTAAAATAGGTACAAGGACGCTTTAAAAGCAAGTACGTCAAACCAAAAGTCAGGGCATCTAATCAGCATAAATTTGAATATCAAATTGAGCATTACATAACTCTTCCTGCTTCCAGGAGAAATGTGGGATGCTATTCAGCAACACTTGTTTAAAAAAAAAAGTGACAAAATACTGAAATACTATAACCACACTTATCAAAGACAGTATAAAATCTGTAGACTTTAATGAACTTTTTTGCAAAGCTTTTCCACAAAAGGTCATTCAATTTTCATTCGGGAAAAGGAAGATGTCTGTGCCCTTTGTTTAAATTATTGATGCTAATAGTATGTAGACCACATATGGCAGTCTTCTGTATATTAGACAATTGCCAACATCATGTGTGATGTGAGAGATTTGGAAATTGTGTGAAGGAATAAATGCAAGCCTGAAAATAAGGACACACCTCTAAAAATAGGTACAGCATGTCCAAGGGTAAATCAGGCCTGAAAATTGGGATATTACTCCAAAATAGGGGCAGTTGGGGGGTGGCAATGATCATCACTTCATTCAGTATTAGAAATCTTCCATGATACATTTCACAGAGTAAAAATCTGCCTCACTAACATAGCCAGAATATGTATAGCCTCTAATTTTTAACTTCACTAACTTACAAGTCTCACATTTACCCAAACTTGGGCAGTGTTATAATAGTCATGTGTAGTGAACTATAGCAATAGGATATTCTATTGCCTAGAACTCAGATAATAACTGATAAGAACTACCACATCACCTAGCTCAACTTACTACAATACACAGACTTCTCTATGAACCAGGAAATTGTCTAGTCATTAACAGTTTAATGCAACACTACTACTGACAGCAGTATCAGAGACATAACAGGTAGCACACCTTTGCAGCAGAAGGCTGTGAGTTCTTTTCCCACATCAGGTAGATTGCTTGCTAACACTGCAGTAAGTGCGGTGCTGCACTCTGGAGTGTGCCCTCTTGTGGTTGAGATGTTAAGGCTCTTGCCACCCCCATAGTGCCTTTTTTAGGCAAGGCTCAAATGACAAACCTACCTCCCTAGAAAACACAAGTGGAAAAAAACTAAGGGTAACGCTGCTCAATGCCAGAAGTCTAAACCTCAAGATGCACGCCCTCGAAGCCCTTCTCAGTATGGAGAACATCGATGTCTGTGCAGTGACTGAAACCTGGTTCAAGGCTCCTGAGAGCACCCCAGCACTATCAGGTTTTACCTCATATCATGCTTTCCGGCCCCAAAACTTGGACAGAACCACAAAAAGAGGGGGAGTATCCATTTTCATCAAAGATACCCACACCTCCAGGTTAGTGGCAACGCATGAAGCATCGGAGACTATCCAGGTGCAACTAACCATAGGCAAAACTGCCTTGCAGTTTGTAGCATGCTATAGACCACCCTCTCAAACTCAGGAACCCCACACAGCCTTCCTGAAGACACTGGAGAGTATGAATGTCTCTCCAAATACCATCATTTTGGGAGACTTCAACTACCCAAACATAGACTGGGAACATTACTCAAGCCCCAACACTCTAGCCCAAAGGTTCTTAGAATTCATAAACTCAAATGCAATGGAACAACTAGTCACCATTCCCACAAGAGGAGACAATGTACTAGACCTGATCATCACAAACATGGGGACAAAATGCTCCACACCGGAAGTACATCCCTCTTTGGTAAGATCAGACCATAAATTAATCTCACTGGAAATCCACATCCGCCCCCACCCCTGCACAAAAGACCACAGTGAAGAACTTCTCAAAAGCAAACTTCACACTTCTTAAGACTGAAGTGGTATCTTTCAAGGCCCCTGGGCCAGTGGAAACCACAACCCACACTGCTGAATCCCTTGCAAATGCCTTCTATGGGCACCTTCAAGAATGCATGGATCATGCAATCCCAAATAAAACCAAGACCCATTCCCCAAAGGCAGGCGACGGTCTGGTGGACCCCAGCCATAAACAAACTTTACAACAGAAGGAGGAAGCTACTACATGACAGAGCAAAATCCCTAAAAGGAAAGGCATCTCTGATCAGTACTAGCAAAAAACTACGATCACTCATAAAATCATCCAAGGCCAACTTTGAGAGAAAAATCGCAAATGACACAAAAGACAATCACAAGGCCTTCTTTAGCTATGTTAGAAACCTGGGTGGAAACTCCCAGATATGCTCAGAGTTAGTCCAAAATGACACAAAATACACTGAACCCACTGACATTGCCAACATTCTGGCAGACAGGTTCAGTGCAAATTTCTCCTCCCCCCCCAAAAGGAAAAATAACTATCCCAGCAGAGTGTAGCCTCCCTAACATCTCAGATGCCCAGGTGAGAGCCGCCCTCTCTAAAGCTAAAAACACAGCATCAATGGGACCGGATGGTGTCCCGGGCTGTGTGCTACATGAACAAGAGGAACTAAACCCACACATAAGGCTGCTGTTTAATCTTAGCCTTACCACAGGATACGTGCCAAAGAGTGGCGTACGGCAAAAGTGGTCCCACTTCACAAAGGCGGTGCTTCTACGGACCCTGGAAATTACCGCCCCATAAGCCTGACGAGCCTGGTCTGCAAAGCTATGGAGAGGATCATTATGGAACTCATAAACAAAGACATTGGGGACCTACAGACATTGGATCCTACCCAATTTGGCTTTGTCAAGGGCAGATCCTGCCTTCTGAACTTGGTCAACTTTTTGAAACAGTCACTAAGGCCATTGATGAGGGTAAGGCAGTTCACACAGCCTACCTTGACCTTGCAAAAGCCTTTGACACAATACCCCACTCGGGCATCATAGACAAACTCACCAGCTTAAATGTAAACCCATATGTCACAAGATGGGTTGCAAACTGGCTCAAGGACAGAACCCACAGGGTCAGAGTTGCTGGAGCTATGTCAGACTCTAAGCCAGTCACAAGCGGTGTCCCACAGGGCTCAGTCCTGGGACCCCTCTTGTTCGGCATTTATTTTTCCGAGGTACAGGCAAACATAGGAGGATTGTGGCTGACAAAGTTCGCAGATGACTGCAAACTGGGCGCCATAATTGATACTCCAGTGGACACAAACATCCTTCAGAGAGGCCTCATAGAAATGGATAATTGGTGCCAGAACCATGGCCTTAAGCTAAATGCCAAAAAATGTGTAGTCATACCCTTTGGGAAAAACAAGGTACCGACAAATTACCACATAGGTGATAATCCATTAAGTACGGAAGAGGTAATCAGAGACCTAGGGACCCAGGTTGACAGTAACCTCTCATTTGACACTCACATTGCCAAAGTGGTTAGGAAGACCTTCTATATTGCCCACCTTATCATGAAGGGTTTCACATCTAGATCAAGAGAGGTCATTGTGCCCCTGTACTCTTCTCTTATCAGGCCAATGATTGAGTACAATGCCCCATTTGGGATGTATCTCACCCGACACCTGCAGCAGTTGGAAAGACCCCAAAAGTTCCTCACCAAGAGGATAAAGGGTCTTAAACATATGTCATATGCTGCCCGACTGAAAAACTCCAGCTCTATTCAGTCGCATACCGCCTACTCAGAGGTGATCTGTGCCTGACGTACAAGGCCATGTCCAATCCTGAATTAATGGACATGCTCCACCTCAGAAAATCCAAATCCATCAGAGCCATGAGAACAAGTGACTTAAACCTCAACACAGAAATAAATAGAACATGCTGGAGGGACAGATTCATAACCCAGAGGCTCCCTACACTCTGGAACAGAATCCCAGTCCATGTTAGGCAGAGCCCCTCACTGACTCTATTCAAGAGAAATCTCGACGAGTGGATGGGAGATCGTAGGTTTACCCCGGGGGTCATCTCTTTGTCACTACTAGACAGAGGCATAGTAAACTAAACCCTAAAAGGGCGTAGTATTCTCATCCTAAGGGGTGGTGTAAGCCACATACACTCTGGCTAGGCGTATAAATGCCCTAGGGCAGATAGCCTAGCACGAACCTATGAACCTATGAACCTAAGTCAAGGCCCTGTCTGCTTGAGTTGGTGGTAGCTCAACTGGATATCAATGATCCTATGGAGCCTATTGGAAAGAGTAAGGGAAATTCCTCAATGCCTGGGATAAATTTTCCCCTAGTAGTATAGCTACCACCTGTGTCTCTCATGGAAAGAGATTGCTAGCCTCATGGGAATAACCCAAGTCAACATGTTGGGTAAAGCCTTTCCTTTAACATGGATGCCATTGCAGGCTCCATAATCTACAGTACTGGTAGGGAGTAGGGAAGGGTAAATTTTTTGGTGCCTTGATTAGTTTTCACCATAGTAACAGAATGAGGGAAATTGTGAAGCGCTGGTCAGGAGTAGAGCTTTGGCATTTGTTGCAGATTGAGGGTCAAATGCTTTAGGGGTCATTCATAGGTCTTACCTTCCATCTCCAGAATGAATGCTACCTCTCATAATGTGAAACAAATCACTAAAAGGTGGTTCAGTAACGACATTAATTAGGAAGTTCTTAGGAGGCTTAAAATGTTGGCCTTTTATTGAAATAATATGATTCTGTTCTATTTACCATTGGTAACAGTTAATCATTAACATGGAATGTGTGACAGTCTCTTCCAGTGTGGAACTTCGAGGAATATGAATCTTTTACTACCCCAAATGAGGAACATTCGGTGAAATGAGGTACGCCTGAGAGGTATGGGCATGTATGGAAGTACTTTACTCTTTTGTTAAGCATATAAAGTTTCACTGTGGTGTACAGATTCTTGTTAGAGTCACTTGTAGAAAAAAGCAGCACATGGAAGAAGCTGATAAGGTTGCAGTTTTTAACACATGAATATGTAGTTTGAGTTTAGGCTTTTAAATTGGCTAAGACTGATTTTGCAGTGCACCCAATTTTTCGAAAAGGTTAACTTGACCCATTTAGTACTCTGTTTGCTTTGTTCATACATTGCAAGGTAACCCAGGTATTTTGATAATTTAAGTTATCCCTCATCGTAGTGCTACTGGTAGTACACTCAAGTTGGTAGCTCACTTTACGCTCTGTGTTTAATAGGGTAATTTAAACGCATAGGTTCACTTACTGTGCTTATGTTATAAGACAGTTTCTGCTGCAGTAAGTTCTCTTGCTGGCTGCTGAAGAACTTGCTTAGGGATAGGGCGGTGACTCGATAGTAATAATAGAGGATGCGGGGCATTGTAGCAGCTGAGCAGTTGATGAGAAGGGTAGGCCTCAGGCAACATTTAATGTTGTCATTAATAAGTTTGGGTTCATGGGTGTGCAGAGGGCTTACATTTTTCTTTTCTTTTGCAGATGAGGAAGCACAGATTTTACATTATTCGAGAGATGAAGGAGGTGGACTTAAAAGGAAATGGATGCTGTTGTGGTGGGCATTCCGGCTAGTGTAGTGGTGGGCCGTGAGGTCACAGATGGGGAAGTGCAGAGTAGGTATCAGTCAGTGGCCTGAAGGAAGAGGATTTGGAAGGTGATGTATTCTGCTGGGGGTGGATGTTCCAGCCACTGAAGTGGTGCACAGTGAGGTTACAGGTAATCCTACTTGGTTGGGCAGGCAGTCAGAAGGATGTAAATTATCTGGATGATTTTAAATTACAAGGTGTATGTGTGCATTAAGGATGTGTGCAGGATAAGGGTGGATTAAGGCTATCAGGGAGCTCTTTGGGATCCTGAATGCTGCATTTCTTGGGGGGGGGGGGGGTTTGGTTGTTGGCTGGCAGGATCGGAAGAGGTTTTGGAGGAGGGATGGACAGGAGGGAAAGATGTTTGGAGTGGGAGGATACTGTTTGGAATTAATTTCAGTTTGGTTTGCCGTTGAAAATTTAGTCGGGGGAAGTTGTGAGGAAAATGGTTAATTTTCATTTGAACAGTAGTATGAGCCCTGGGGCTATCAGGCGAGGTAGGTCAAGTTGACTTGGAATACTCAGATGTACCACAGGGTTCTGGGGCAGCTTTTGATAGGAAAGTGTATGGCAGGACTCTGCAAGATTTTGCCGAACGGAGTTTAGGCTTGGGAACAAAATGAGGCAGTTCATTTGGTCAAGGTGGATTTAGCTCCAATTAATATAGTTGTACAGATATCAGGGTTATGTAACTTTCCCAAGAGGATTGGCATTGGTAGATGGAGGGTCATTGGGTTATAAGCTGCAGGGTATTGTCTTTACAGATGTTTTGAGTTCATTGTGAGGGTGGTGCATTGGTTAGTAAATACATTGGTTATTGGATGTTTTGTTTTATAACAGACAGTGGGTATAGTGGTTGGATTATTACATTGATCTATCTGAAAAGAAAATCTCATTTTGGTCATTATTATACAAGAGGATGTAGCATTTAGACAGGATGGCAGGCAGCTGGCTTGCTTTGTTCTTGGATGATGCTGGTCTTTGTAGTGTTTTTGGTGGTACATTTGGCAGGTATTGACTTGAGAATGCTTACAAAGCTACCACTGATGGCTAGGGTTAGTAAAACAGGGCTGTAGTTAGGCATGATGGTGTGCAATTGTTCTTGTGTGGTTTCATGTGGAGTGGATTTAATGTTTTGGTGGTGCATTTGGCAGGTAATAACCTCGGAGTCAGTGTGAAGGCATTAACAAATGGGTAACTGCCCTATTAGCCTGTGCAGTTTTCATATGCTCTTTCATTGATCACTTGGCTATGGATCGCTGAACTGTCAAATATCAATGAGCACAGCAAGAGCTCATGTCAGCCTCATACAAATTAGATGAAGTGACGGTGCCACTTGGTTGTGTCAGGTTTCGATTCTGTGTTACAAAAGGACTGATGGAAAACATTTGACTGAATTTTAATCGATCTTCATTGGATAATTAATTTATGATGTCATTTATTTTTGAGTAGTTAACATGATGAGTTATGCTTCAGCCTACATCTGATGAAGTTGTTGAAATGAAAATGGATTTTTAACTACGTTAATGGTGTTGTTTATACTTCAATAAAAGTGTTTTGCTGCATTAATTCCCTCTGAGGCTTTATTGTTTCACTTTGCGAGGTAGTTCACTGCTTCCTTGCTAAGTGAGACTTTAGCTAATATACAGAGGTTAGGAGTTATGCTTTGTTTCTTTAGCATTAAGAGAGGGATGCTTGTTTAATTTCAGCCATTTTGGCCACTGGCTACTTCGGCTGTTTATTGTGATAGGGCTTTGGGAGGTGATGACATGTATCCAGTTTGGTTAGAGAGGATGGATACACTTTTCAATGAGCAGGGAGGTTGTTGAAAGTTTGGTAGGAGAGGGGGGAACAGCCTGGTAAGGTTGGTGGGCGGAGAAGAGGGGAAGGGGGGTGTTGGATGTTCATTTCAATGAGTTGGGAAAGTAAAGTGAGCAGCTGGACGCTGTTTGGTAAATAAAATAAGTGAGCGGAGGTAAGGATGCTGCTTATTTGGTTGGATGTTTAATTCAATTCAATAAGTGGTAATGAAGTGAGTGATGGGACACTGCTTCATAAGTAAAGTAAGCGAGTGGAGGTGTGGACGCTGCTTGCTGGGTCAGAATGAGCGAGGTCATGCTGCCCTGATTAACATTACATGGATGCTTATGCTGTGATTAATATCAACTATACTATGTTCAGTTGTAATTAATAAATATTGGCTAACAAAGTTATGTTTATGAAAGTTTAATAAAGGTCGTCAGACATCATTTGATGTGATGTGTTTATTGAAGAGGACAGGGACAATGTAAAATGTTTTAAAATAAAGCTCATCGGGGTCACAGTATTATGCTGTTCGGTGAAATTACCAAGACATGGAACTAAGAAATGGCTACTAGGTGCATGTGTGTGTGTGTGTGTGTGTGTGTGTGTGTGTGTGTGTGTGTGTGTGTGTGTGTGTGTGTGTGTGTGTGTGTGTGTGTGTGTGTGTGTGTGTGTGTGTGTGTGTGTGTGTGTGTGTGTGTGTGTGTATATACAATGCAAAAATGGCTATTTTTAACAAAAAAGACTGGGCTCCAGCAGCAGACAGTGTGCAAGCCATTGAGGGCTTATATGCTGTTTCAGACTTCCTAACTGAGTTAATTTATAATGCAGGTCAAATACAGTCATTTTGTTTATTGCTTGATGTTATTCTGTATAATCAAAATCAATGCTGCTGGCATATGACTTCAGCAAAATTAAGTCTACTAATCCTTTTATGAGAAGATTTAATGCATACAGCACTGTGAACAAAAATAATGTTTTCATATTTTTAGTATGCATGCTGAGGCAACTTGCTTACTTGCAGCATTATTCTGTTATAAAGCTGACATCATAGTTGCTAGCAAGTTATACTAAGTTACATATTTTCATGCATTAGTCACTAGAAACCACACAGGATGTATAGCTTTATTTGCCATGCGTATAAAGCCTAATTTAATTTAAAATAATTTCAGAATGATAAGAAGACCTGACATCAGAGAGAAAAAGTAGTAAAGTAGAGTTGGAATGGACAAGTTATTGCTTAAGTATTTTAATTCCTTCAGCTGTAAACTTTATACAGATATGGTTTAAATCTTTCTGTCCTTCATTACTGTAATACAATGGGGCTAGACCCATGAAGGACTTTCCCTTCAAAGAGCTGCATGTCCATTAAAAAAGTATTATGTTTTCTTCTAATGCTGAATATTGAGAATTATGATTAGGCTTGATAATGTGTATGATAAATTGATTTCAAGAAAGTTACCTTGATAGTGAAGCTTAAGGGGTGATATTCTTGAACTGACTTTGAAAACACATTAGCAAACAGTTATGATTGGAGACTTAGTCATAATTCTATGTAATACATGGAACATTAGTTGCTTTGAAGCACTGCAACTTCAAAGAGAAAAAAAGGATAGGACCACAAAGCAAAAGTGTTTTACAGCAACGCATGCTGTAACTCAGCACTGTCACACTGATAAAGGACAGAACTGAAGTTTATCTCTCATCAAGAAATGGCCTTAAAGGCTGTTAGAAACTTCACTATGACACACTTTATTTATTTGTGGGAAGAATGGTAGTTCAAATCATATTACACCTTTTAAAGCTGTCAAAATCCTTCTGACAATGTCATGTCGTTGCTGCTGTATTTGCTGCAGTATTAGACCTGATCAAAAAGGTGCATAACAAAGTGCAATATGTACTTCTGTGATGTTGGAAAGCTGCATAAAACTTTATATTTTTAAGACTTTTAGAGTATAACCAGCCCACTCCATGCACAACATATCGATTCATTGTCTGTCATCAGCTGTTATAGAAGCTTGTGCGTGTGAAGGAGCTGGCAGGAGAGGAGGGGAGTGAACAACCATTTCCTGCTCACCAGTTCTGGAGAAGGGAGTCAGCTCTTGCTCACAAAATGGGAAACACCAGGCAGGAGCACAAGATGTCTGTTCTGTGGAGTTTCAGTCTGTTGAACACAAACTACCACATGTCAAGTTTCACTGTAAACTGAGAGAAATCCTTAGAGAGTATCTACAGTAGACATCAGATTAGCCATCAAATGGGACAGTGGTGTTTTTCTGGGGGAGAGATTAAATTGCCCTGCAGAACCAGCTGGCAAAGCTGGACTGCTGCCTACCACAGAACTCTTGTAGGGATTCCCAGGCTCTCACCTGCCTGGGAATTCCCAGAACCCTTGACCTTTGAATGAATGGGCAGATTACGTACAATTACACAAGGCTCAGTCCTTTACAGATGTAAAAAAAAATCAAGTGGACACTAGTCAATATATCTATCTATCTGTCTATATATATATATATATATATATATATATATATATATATATATATATATATTATATATATATATATATATATATATATATATATATATATATATATATATATATATATATATATTCAACTTTTGCAAAGGGAAGGTATATTCATTGTCTTCAGGGTGAGACTGCAGGCAATGTCCATACTATATCTGTACTGAAGTACTGAAGTAGGGCATCTATCTGTACTGTCTGTGACCTGGATTCAATTAGTTGCCCAGATGATGGTGTGTCACTAATGCAGAAAGGAATCATGACTCTTTTGCCTACTTAACTCTCACTGGAGTGAAGGCAGGTTAGATAAGGGACATGTTCAAGGAAATGTATTTCACCAGTGAGTTTCTGCTGTAACTTGAGGACTTGATGGAAAGGGATATAATTTCAGGGTTGACAGGGTTTTCAATGGGGACACCTAACTTGAATGAATGGGTGATGTATTCTTTTCACACCCACCCCTTTGGTGCTTACAAAGATCCACTGAAAGTTTGATGACATTAAAAAAATCAATGTTGTATAGTATCAATAACTCAGAATATTCTAAAACAGTTAAAAATACTTAAAACATAACTATAAAAAATAACATATTAACTGGAGACAGTTTTGGTCACTGGTTACTTGTCCATCATTATAATGCCAAAACAGATTTTAATAATGTTCCACATGCCAGATATTGCAATTATATTATAAACTATTATGGAACTAATTTAATGGAAATTAATGACTACACCCTTAAGGATTTAAACATAGGTGAATGTTAAAACTGATATTGTCTTAGCCAATATAGGAAGCTCTGATCTGAATGTCTTTTTATTAACAGAAAAAGCCACTGGTCAATTTTATTTTGATAACTTGTCAGTACATAAATATTATATGCTTGTGTTGAATTCCACTCTCAGAAGACCTTTGATATGTATACCCCCTCTATCTAACAGCAAAGCCACAAAACTACAATTAGTAGACCTACCAACTCTCTCCTGGCCTGTCATCTCAATATTAGAAGCATCAATAACAAGGTACATGAACTGCATGCACTCCTGGCTGTCCACTCCCCTGACATTCTCTGTCTATCTGAGACCTGGTTTAAACCTACCACAAATGACAATGAAGTGTTACCACCTGGGTATAACATTCACAGGCTAGATCATGCTTCCAGGAAGGGGAGTGGGGTAGCTATACTCTATAAATCTGCATTGAATGTGACCATAGATGATAATCAACCACCTCAAATTAATAATTCAGAAATCCTGACCACTAAACTGCAAATTAACAAAAGTAAATGCATCAACATTATCTGTATGTATATTCCCCCGGGTAATAATATAGCCACACTTGAAGATACCCTACACTGGATTTCATGTCATTACCCACAAGAAACCCTATTACTTGGTGACTTTAACATAGACTGGGCCACCTGTTCCTCAGAATCCCCTACCACCCACATCAACCTGCATGCACCTACTCAAATCATAACCACCCCAACTAGGCTAGGTAATCCCAAACATAAAGAAAGCATACTAGACTGGGTACTTGTAAATAGTAACCCCCAACTGTACACTGCTGGTACCCTCCCTGATGATCTGAGTGATCACCTTCTTTCTTATATAGTTAAGCAAAAATTCATTATTCCTCATCAAGCCTTACTCAGGAAAGTCAGAAACAAAGTAAACGTTGACCCTGTCATATTCAAACAGGAACTTAACTCCTGTATCTGATCTATGTTAAAACACCTTCCCCTAGAGGAGGCAGCTGCATAGTTTAACAATAGATTTCTTGATATTCTTGACTTGCATGCACCTGCCCGTTCTAAGCAAACAAAGGCAAAAACTGCCCCATGGCTGTCTAAAGAATCTAGACTAAAAATTTCCAGCAGAAACAAAATCTGGGCTCTATGGCACTCCACTAAAGACCCCTACAATCATGTTAAATACAGGCAAGCTAGGAATGAGACTAAAAAATCCACTTTACAAGACAAAAAACAATACTACTGTAATTTACAGACAGCAAACCAGAACAATCCTCAGAAGTTTTGGGCAGGTCTGAATAATCTACTCCATCCTGGAAAAATGTCTACCCCTATCCCCATCGCTACCATTGATAAATCTCCTGAGGATGTCTCAGACAGTTTTAACCATTTCTTTACAGAGACAATTCAAGCCCTAGCTAGCCAACTACCTCCCAGCTCCCCGGCCCTGATAGTACCACCCCTGTAAATCTACTCTCTTTCAGCTTCCAATCAGTGTCCACATCACTTATCCGTACCTTGCTCAAAAAAATTAAAACCCACCACACTCTCAGCTGATGAACGCCCTGGTGAGTACCTTCAAAAATCAGCTGATGCCATAGCCTATCCAGTATCTATACTAATTAACCGCACCATAGCAGAGGCAAAAATTCCCACCATTTGAAAAACCTCCTATGTAATCCCACTACATAAAGGAGGTTCCTCCACTGAATTCTCCAATTACAGACCGATAGCTATACTTTCTCCACTAGCTAAGATTATAGAAAAATGTATACACAAATAACTCTTGCACCACTTAATTCAGAATCACCTCATTGCCACTACCCAACATGGCTTCCGTCCGCACCACAGCACAACCACAGCCCTACTAGCGTTCACCAATATCATTAATAATAATCATAACAATAATCAAATATCCTCAGCCCTCTTCTTGGATCTTTCAAAGGCATTAGACATGGTGGATCACCAACATTTGATTCACACCCTGCCATCTTTCTGTCTAAATACCAGTGCCATTCAATGGCTTAAATCCTACCTCAGTGGGAGGCAGCAGGCTGTCCTCTGGCAGAACAAGCTCTCCAACCTATTACCTAACACCCTTGGAGTGCCACAAGGCTCCATATTAGGACCCTTACTGTTTTCCATCTTTATAAACAACCTATATACAGTCATCCCGAATGTCAGCTGTATCCAATACGCTGATGATTCCACCCTGATTTGCTCAGCCACATCTCTCTCCGAATTAAGGTCTGTTACCCAAGCCACCTTTAATACTATAGAAACCTGGCTCTCCAAACGTCGTTTGTTGCTAAATCCCCAAAAAACTAAAATGCTGTTATTCTCTTCAACACAAAGGTCCACACCATTTACCTTCACCATAGATGCAAAAGATGGCAGAATAATCATCCCCGACTCCTCTACAAAACAGGAGTAATAATTGATAATAACCTAAAATTTGACCTTCATGTAAACCAAACGATCAAAACCATCAATAAAAAACTAGGGTCACTGTATAGAATAAAAGCCTTCCTAACCCCACCGGCTATGGTTGCCATAGCTCGCTCCCACCGGCTTTCAACGCTTTTATATGCATCCCCCTTCTCTCTAATCTAAATAAAAATGTACTTAATAGACTCTCAGTCTGTTACAACCACATTGCCAGGTTTGCCACTGGCCTACCTTTTAGAACACACCATTGCATCAACCTTAAACAGCTTGGGTGGCTAGAACTTCCCAGTCTAATCCAATATAACCTTTTAATTATGGCTAATAAAATCCTCTATTATCCAAATAATGCACCAGCTCTTAAAAATATGATCACCCCCCCCCCCACAACAATCCAAGACTCCTCCAATCCTCAAACAGACTACAAATTAAGACAATTAAAATTAACAATGTAGCCGGTGACTCCCTGTTTGTAAACTCTGCAGGCAAAGCATGGAACCTCCTTCCAACTAACATTACTTTGCTCTCCTCCCTATCCCAGTTCAAAGCTAAACTCAAACAACATCTGGCACTAAACTGGCTTTGCCACTGTAACAAGCCTGGCTAACTCTCACCATGAATGTATATAATCTATTAATCAAATTACTGTTATTTTTTCCCCTGACTGTTACCGGGGGTAACTCGAACTTGTGATATTGTCTATTTCATGTCTGCTTATGTCATTTGTAAATAACTCATCTGTAATATGCCTTCTTTGTTATTACTTATCTGTCTACCTTGGTAATATGCCTTCTTTGTTATTACTTATCTGTCTACCTTGGAGCTTTCCACCCGGACCTCCACTGAAAATAGACATTAATCCAGTTGGACTATCCCAGTCAACAAATGTAAAATAAATAAATAAAAAATAAATAAATTGTATGTATTTTCACTTAAAGCAAGCAGAGTAACATTCAGCTTGGTAGATTGCCACTGAGAAATGCTTGTAAATGTGCACATTATTGGCCTATATGTATGAGACCATCTCAATAATCCTTTTACAGTTCTTGCAAGACTTTCAGAGACTTACACTTGGACATTCAGGTACCTGGTTTACTTAAGCTTATAGTTCTACCTTAATAGCTCTTAATTCAACTCAGTGTTGAATTTGGCTCAGTCATATCACCATGGTCATTATTTCTAATTTAGTGATGCTATCTTTCCAGTGACAAAAAGACACTATTCTAAAGACTTGTGTGCAGTTTTTACTTTCTGCTGCAGTTAAACTCTCTACAACATTGATATGGATAGGTCCTGCACTCTCACCCTGAAGACAATTGAAATACCGTCCCTTTACAAAAACTGAATAAATTGCAACTTGGCAAACTATTATGACTATGTAATAAGCCTGCATTTATTACATACTTATGTCTCAATAATTATTTTGGAGTGTTATAATAGGAATTGATGTGGAATGTATTTGAGTAGTGTTCTAGATTACGTACTTAGCTAAGCCACTATGTGACTTCAGTACCACATAGCTTGTACCATACCTGTCCAGCAAAAGTTTTCAGTGCTGACAGCATGAGTACACAAACCCTTGAAATTCATGTACTGGTGGCTGTATTGTACATGAGCAATTACAATACAATACAATACAGTACCATGCAAAAACACAAACATTTTTTTCTATGCGTGTAATCCCCTTGCAGCCCCATGATATTTTCTAATATGTGCTTACCATATCTCAAAGAAAGAACAGTCTTCAAAATAACAATAAAGAAACAAAAAATGTCTTAGTCTTTCTTTCCAAGATTGTGAGCTCATGGAACACATGAAAAAATACATTCCAAACAACAACAAATTGTTGCTATATGGAACAAGCAAAAACACGAGAGCAATTACTTTCCTGAGCAGTATAGCTGGAGCAGCTCTGGTACAAGAAAACTCATTCAGAATGCAAGCCATGCTTAGATTGGGATTTCTGATATAAAATGCAGACATACAGTCCCATCTGGAAAATGTATGGCCATTACCTTGTTAGTATTGGCTTCTTAAATGGCATAATAATGTGAATTTAAGTGTCATTCAAATAGCTAAATAAATACATACACACACACACACACACACACACACACACACACACACACACATATATATATATATATATATATATATATATATATATATATATAAAGATATATACATGCACACACACACACACACACACACACACACACACACACACACACACACACACACACACACACACACACACACACACACACACACACGTATTCATAGCTAGATAGTACTCAAACACTAACCAAACAACCATGAATACAGTGTAAATAAGAAACTTTTCACAGGCCTTTCCCTACAGATTTAAAGTGCATCAGAAAAATAGAACCATTTCTGTAACTGTGAATGTATAAAGGTGGCTAAACAATTAAAATGCAGACAAAGAAATGAGGTTTGATAACAAACCAATTTGTCTAGGGACATCTTCGGGGGGGGGTTAGATAAATATATTAGTAGGAGTTAGGAGAGTGGGGGGATGAAAGGGTTGAATGGGAAGTAGGGATGATTGGGAGGAAATGAGGTAAGGGTGGGGAGGGGCTTAAGGGGTTTAGGCAAGTGTAGCTGGGTAAGGGATCACATTTTGGTGTGAATTTGCTACCCCCTCCTTTTGGTGGATCGGTGGCGATTGTGGTTATTTATCAGTTTGGGTAGGGCGGAGAAGAAGGACAGGCTTGCCCTATTCTGGTCCCCTTCTGGTGTTTGATGTTCCTTTCAATGAGTTGGGTAAAGAAGGTGAGCAGTTGGAGGCTGCTTGATAAATAAATAAGCAAGGAGAGGTAAGGACGTTGCTTATTAGTTTGGATGTTTAATTCAATAAGTGGTAAATATAAGCGAGCTGAGGTAAGAACACTGCTTATTTGGTTGGAAGTGTAATTCAATAAATGATATATGAAGTCAGTTGTCGGACACTGCTTCATAAGTAAAATAAGTGAGTGGAGGTATGGACACTACCTACTGGGTCAGGATGAGTAAGGTCACATTGTCCTGACTTATTCGAATGGTATATGAAGTGACTGGTAGGACACTGCTTCATAAATTAAGTAAGTGAGTTTCGCTATGGATGCTGCTTACTGGATCAGGATGAGTGAGGTCACTCTGTCCTGATTAACATTACATGGATGTTTATGCTGTGATTAAAATCAACTATACTATGTTCAGTTATAATTAATAAATATTGGTTATCAAAGCTATGTTATGTTATTTTAATCAGGGTCATCAAACGTCATTCAGTGTGATGTGTGGGGGACCGGGACAAATTCACACGTTATTTAGTTGTGCAGTTAAGGCATAATATTCAAATAGAACCAACACATTGTTGCATAGTCAGTATATGTCTGTGCAATGAGCACTTTATCATTTATTGAGTATGCAATAAATGCTTTCTTAGGATAGTTTAACATTAAGAGCTAAGCATTTTGCAAGGTATAAAAGCTTGCCAGCTATTTTGCTGTTGTAGCAATAAATGTAGCAGGAAGGTATATTATGTGTTCAAGTTTACAGGATGAATTTAATTTCCTGCACAGAAGCAAAGTCAGATCTCATTCTGTCTTATTCCTAACATCACATTTATTCATTACAGTTGTGTTTTCTGAGTAATAATTGTGCTTGAAACTAATTTTACTTTCTATATCATATTGATAGTCCATGTATGGGATTCATTTGCTTGTTTTAAGTCTTCTGTCAAGTAAACAGTTTGTAAATGTTATAATCTCCTGCACTGTAGCAGAACAAATGCACACACATATAGGCATGCATACACACTTTTCTCTCTCTCTCTCTTCTGCATGTGTGTGTATATATATATATATATATATATATATATATATATATATATATATATATATATATACATATATATATATATGTGTATATCTATATATATATATATATATATATATATATATATATATATATATATATATATATGCACACACACACACACACACACTTACACACACACATTATATTTATATAGATATGCAGTTTTGCAATTTGTACTTTCTTCTTCTTATTGTTACCATGTGGAACAGAAATAAAATTCACTGTGTGATATCATATATAAATTAAAATGAAAATTGCCTCTCACAAACAATTCTATATAATATCCCTGTTTTATAGCTTTTCTCAAAATGGAATTGAGTAAGTTATTTGTATACAACAATATTTTGCAAAAGAAATAAACATGGTCTTGCATCACAAATCGGTCTGGAACTAACTTACCGTATATGCATAAAGGTTTACATTATATTTGAAGCAGTTAATATAAAACTTAAGTTAGCCTTTCTAGTGTTTAAGATTAGCTGTGTGCAGTTTTATATAGGATTCTCTAAAACTAAATCACATAAACTTGATTCTTTTCTGTTTGGCTTTTTGCCTTTCTGTGCATCCATCTGTTTGGTGGTTTTGTACATGTGGAAACAATTATGTTCTGCATGAAAGCAGCAATGTTGAGTAGGACAGCAGTGAAGTGGAAAAATAGACCACATAAAAAGCGAGAGGCCTTCCATATTAAATACTTATGTACTACACTCACACATCACACTTGGTTTCCTCAGCTAAGTTCAGCTCAGTACTATAAGCTGTGTTAAAAATCATGTCATTTCTTAGACAGCGTTAAACTTGATGTTCTACATAGAACAGGCAAGGTATGAATGCCGGTTGCCATAATGAAGATGGAATAGTGATTCTGGATATAAAAATAAAAATTATTCCGCAAAACTGATTCTGAGTAGCCATACTTGGTAAAATAGCTTCATAATGTATACAGTTCTTTATTAAGGTACTACTGGCATTTTTTCCAATTTTAGTGATTAAATTTTGTCTCAAAGACTTTTATGCATTCCATGTTGTAGAGTAGTGGAAACGGGCAAACACGGTATATTACATTAAAGACAACATACATACAGTATTTGAAGGATGGCTTCCAGTACTTTTCATCTATTTCAGATATACAGTATGCATTTATAATCAGCAGCATAAGACAGCCCTATAAGTTACCAGTGAGTCCCTGTAGATTACATTTCACTGCAAAATACATTGTTCTTAAATCATGTGTTCTCTTTCTTGTCCCAGTCTAAAAATAGAAATCATGCCAGCTTTTTACATTTGTCAACCTTAGTGTGATTATTACAGAGGTCTGCCACATTCTAGCATTACATAAAAAACTAATATATATTGAGTGGTCTTTTTGTGAATAATGGCTTTTATGAGGCATCAAAGCATCAATTTTAAACTCTGTAATAAAAATAAAAATTTAAAAACAGTCCACTTGAAAAGACTAATTGAAATCATATTTCTAGTGTCTTTTTTCAAGTGCAGATTTTAAAGAACAATTCTGTCTAAAGAATGCAGAGGTAATAGATAAGTAACAGGTAATGTTGGTGTGTGTGTGTGTGTGTGTGTGTGTGTGTGTGTGTGCGCGCGTGCGCGCGTGCGTGTGTGTGTGTGTGTGTGTGTGTGTGTGTGTGCACGTGCGCGCGTGCACATACGTGCATGTGCGTGTGTGTGTGTGTGTGTGTGTGTGCGTGTGTGCGTGTGTGCGTGTGTGCGTGTGTGCGTGTGTGTGTGTGTGTCTGTGTCTGTCTGTCTGAGGAAAAGAGACATGACACATAATAATTTTGCTTACAGATCTGAGATTCCAGGTTCCTACTCATACACTGGATATTAAGGAAGTGTATATCCCCTATGATTCATATTAAGGAAGTACAGAACACTGTAGTAAACCTTAAACATAAGGTGAAGTCAGTGTACATTGTCATGCTATAAATAACAACTAAAAGCTTGCTGTAAACATGCAGCCATATGTTTATGCAAAGCAGTAAATAGTGCTTTGTGTTTATGTGACTTCTGCTCCATCCCTAATTTCCTTGTAAAATAGATATCACATCCCTCACCTCAGTCATGTAACATCATTTTTTCTAAGGCCTCACCTTACCGTTATAAAAAATGTACCTCAGAGGAGAAGGTTACAGTACTGCTTGACACAATGCACGCCACACCATGGCTACTGACAATACCTCAGCAGCATAAAATATACCCCAGTGTAGACAGAGTTATGTATGACCTTGTGCTCCATTCACAGACAATGATTTGTACTTGAGTGAGCATTCATATGTTTCTGGACTTAATCTAATATCATCCCTTTGCAAATGTCCATGGAGGTTAGGGGAAGGCTGGTCCTAGCAGTATCTCCATAAATAAATGTACATGCACCCATACATAGTCCATATTCCATTTGGGCAACATATTGCAAATCAAACCATTCGGGACCATACAAATGAATGATAATGTATCTGCTTTTGTGCATTTCGCACTATACATGCCCGGACTGGTATAAAATCTGTATAGAGGAGCAGTGAAAGAAAGAAAGGGCAGGGATGGGGTCAGCATTATATATAGTGAAGCCAGGGATGGGGTAAGCATTATATATAGTGAAGCCAGGGGTAGGGTCAGCATTATATATAGTGAAGCCAGGGGTAGGGTCAGCATTATATATAGTGAAGCCAGGGGTAGGGTCAGCATTATGTATAGTGAAGCCAGGGATGGGGTCAGCATTATATATATAGTGAAGCCAGGGATGGGGTAGCATTATATATATAGTGAAGCCAGGGATAAGGTCAGCATTATATATGTAGTGAAGCCAGGGATGGGGTCAGCATTATATATAGTGAAGCCAGGGATAGGGTCAGCATTATATAATAGTGAAGCCAGGGATAGGGTCAGCATTATATATAGTGAAGCCAGGGATGGGGTCAGCATTATATATATAGTGAAGCCAGGGATGGGGTCAGCATTATATATAGTGAAGCCAGGGATGGGGTCAGCATTATATATAGTGAAGCCAGGGATAGGGTCAGCATTATATATAGTGAAGCCAGGGGTAGGGTCAGCATTATATATAGTGAAGCCAGGGATAGGGTCAGCATTATATATAGTGAAGCAATACTGGAACAAGTAGGGAAAGAGATCAAAAACTGCCAGGGCTGTCTCAAGTTCTAAGATGGCGGGCACAATTATACTGCCTTCTTTGAGGAAAGGATTAGTAAAATAAAGGCATCTCCCCATAATGCTGTCTAACTATAGATTAGTCAGCCTTTACAGTCATATGTTAAAACTTTATGGGGAGTTTTCTATGTGGTGCACTACTTGATCTCCTGAGTGTCCACTATTTAGTACATAAACAACAACTTAAACTTACACGGCAAACTGTGTTTTCAGTTGTGTGTACCTGCTAATGTAGATGTATTAATGCAGTTTCACTAAGGCCCTTGGCAATAGTGTCTTATAATATTTACCAGTTCATTCACTGATTCCTAAAAGTGACATCGGAGTTTCTACCCCATACTTCCTTATCCCATATGAAAGTGCTTGCTTCATAGCTGCTAGATATTTAAACATAATAATTCTACATTTCCCATGACATTTCATTTTGAAGTAGGTTTCCTTTATGTCATTTAATTGTACATCTAAAAATGTGTTAAAAGTTCAATTTCCTGGCTAGACAAATGCCTAAATGCTTCCTTAATTCTATTTTGTCCTTTGCTTTTCTGCCATCTTGCCATAGATTTCTATTCACAGCAAAATGCTGAACTATCTAATGATTTCTTCACAATAAATCCTGGGTTTGGGATTCTGTATTGGCCTCCAGTACTGAACGTTGCAGTCTGTGGGGACTTTACATGTACTCATCATGGGTTTTCAAAAGGTATTTTAGGTCCCTCTCACATCTCACACCTCTCAGAAATATGCTGTTTGATTGGCTACTGTAAACTGTTCATATATCCTCCACATCACACTCAGCTGTCACTAATTATAAGGCACAACATTCATTCCAGCAGTACTAAATGTAGGAAGCAGTACTCCATACTATCCAGTAACATTTGAAAGCATACCAGCTTAATAATTTATGGTGTTGTACAGTTTACAAATGTAAAAATTACTACACACACACACACACACACACACACACACACACACACACACACACACACACACACACACACACTAGTTTAATGAAAATATTAAGTAACTAAATAGCTTCTGAGAATTTCACAATAATCAGAATATCACCAGTTTCAAATTAAATCATTTATTTAGTCAAAAATGCTTGCCATTACAGTCCAGTGTTAAGTTATACTCAATTCTTTGTGTGCAGTAGCACTAGTTATTGCAGTATTAACTTGCTCTAAAATTACCTATTGAAATTAATCTTTCTCTGAGAGTTAAAAGATAAACATGTTTTTTTTTTCCTTGCCTGAAATGAGTCTTTGGACCAGCCCACCAACCCTCTGGTCAAATAGTAAATAAATAAATAAATGTTTTAAATGCAAATTGCTATGGACTGACATTTAATAATTTTATTCATGTATATATTTATTTCAGCCAACATGCAGGCTATGGGCCTCCATGGTAAAACAGTGAGAACATTTAAAGCCCAACAGATATACCTGAGCTTTAAAGCAGCACTCCTGACAAGAAGCAACCCATGATGTAACAAAACTACTATCACACAATTTCTTGAAATCTCATGTACAGTTGTCCCTTGGAAAATGACAAAGAGCAAAGGGCTAAAACCAGTAGGACTACTCATTTACAATAATTGCAATCAACAGTCATATAATTATATTGCATTGTAAACCTCAGTGGAAGTAATGTTTAAATTTTAAAGATACCATGACATGCAGACATGCAAATGTCATTTCATATCATAAAAATGAGTATGCATTTCTGTCTACAGTTGAATAGTAAGATATTTCATGCTTATGAAATAGTATAAAATTACTATGTAAAAGGTTTTGTAATCAGAGTTTGAAGTTATAGAAAAATTATGAACACATATATAATTTAAATGCAGACTTGTAACTGTTATTTATCAATGACATTATCACAACTATTCTGTAATGTATTCTTATAAACTCTGCTTATGACCAGCAGTTGTGAAATGTTCAAATAGCACTTAGCTGATAGAA
>NC_056731.1:151116860-151224360 GCF_019279795.1 Protopterus annectens
GATTGTAGTACCTATGTATTACCATACATAGAGATAGAGCTTTACTCCTGGAAGTCATAAAACCATAAAACCATTTCACTCTTCCTACAGCAACTACCAACTATTCTCTAGCACAGACATTGCATCTCTGGCTGCACTCAAAACTGTGGTATAACATCTTTATGGCTTAACCCATAAAGTAATTTAATTTCAAGAATATTTTTGCAAAGTCAGATGGATTAATATTAACCTCTTCACTTCTAGTATATGCTGTTACAATGTATTCATTTAAACAGTTACAATAATGCATGTACATCTCTTTCCCTTCCAGCAGAGGATACTATTGATACATTTTAACACAAGCAAACCTCACAAATACATTTACAGCACAAGCATCTATACAAATCAGTTTGATATACAAATTACATTATTATTTACAAAATTCCAACTAGCTGTGCTGGCATATGTTACAAATCCACTGCCCTATTTCTCATGGCATGGTTGACAATACCCCCTATGATCACAAGCAGTCACAGCTACACTTCTATAAAAACATGTAACTATTTAATGCTTCTCTGAAATAGCTTAACTGGATAATTCAAAACAACAGAGCTCACACTGAAGAGGAACAGTGCCTTCTTCTTTTAAACATCTTTACTGAATCACATTTTTTAAATAATAATATTAGACATACATATGTTAACTGAAAATAAATCAAACTGTAATAACAGTTTCAATTATTATTGTCATACAGTATACATATATATTGTCCATTTAGCAATTTTTATTCATAGCAACATTAAATAAATTACCCATTCCTACCTTCCCTTAAACTTCACTTCTCTTCCAGAACATTGTGTGCATAGGTTGTTCCCACGGATTCCATTCTTTTCTATGAAATTTAAATTTGCTGCTTTCCTTTCTAAAGATCCTACCTCCATTTCTTTTATAGCTTTTACAATAACGATTCTTTTGAGCTGGGACATAGCATTTGAATTGTCTATACATAATAAGGCCTTACTAAGTATAATGCTGTCGGCTGCCAAAAAAAAAAAAAAAAAAAAACAATTACTAGAAAATGGAAATCAAAGTCTAAACTGTGATTGAACTGCTACATGCTCTAGGGAGCAGTGCCTTCTTATATCAGATCTCTGACTAGTGTACACGTGATGTGTATCCAGCCTATGTGTGTCCTTAAACAGGTGTACCCTCTTCCTGTGCATTCCAGATGGTACTCTTTCCTGCACAAGTCATGGCAATCCTCCTATATGAATTCTCCTTAGACATGAAAAGGGTATGCATATTCTGTGGTGATAATATCCACTTCCCTTGGAACTAACTGATCATACCATAACTAAAAGATCTAGATCATCGACACTAATCTACCCAAATGTCATGCTCTATTAGGGGCAATGAAACAAATAAACAAACAAAAATATAGCTTTCCATAAATTACCAAAATGGACCAATGCAATATTAAGTGGCAGACCTGATCAGTGCTCCTCAGAGAAGTCTACCCAAGAGACTACCAGTCTGGTAGTAAACACCCTTGACTAGAATATCAAGTCCAAACTGTTGTCATGAATTTGCACCAGTACTTAAGTAAAACTCACACTTTAAAGTATAAATGAAGGCTTCAAAATTCTAAGAACTGAAATAATCAAACATAGAAAATTATTTAAACTACTGTTAACATACAATTATTTTATATAACAGGCTAATTTCATTCATTGTAATCAGGTTTTAAGTATATATATATATATACATATATATATATATATATATATATATATATATATATATATATATATATATATGTGTGTGTGTGTGGGGTTTACCTTCAAAATGTCATGGCTGACTTGTGCAAAACTGTAATGTTCGAAAGTATCTTTTCAAACATACGTATTAGAGTAAGTAAAAATGAACTCTTGTGAATATGGCAATTTGAGTGGCAATAGCACTATAGTGGGTTCAGTAAATGTACCCTTTACCTCACTGTAGTACGATCTCGGAGTTAGTATATATAATTAGCAGGGGGGTGTGGGAGTGCAGGGTGGCATGTCCCCCTGCATAACAGTCATCAGAGACATCCAGAAGTGGCGACTGTTTCACACAAAGTAGACATTCCCTGAGCGTTGACTTTCTTTGAGTGCCAGGCTCACTCTTCTGAGCATTCGATGTTGCTGTTGCCAACATTTCAAGTCAGTTAAATGAACAGTCGCACAAGTGTGTTGTGACATTTTAAAGGTAAACCATACACACACACACACACACATACACACATATATATATATATATATATATATATATATATATATATATATATATATATATATATATATATATATATATATATATATATATATATATGTATGTATATATATATATATATATATATATATATATATATATATATATATATATATATTATATATATCAGGATGCCCTGCACCCAATTGAATGCACACAATACTGACATCAAGGTAACAAATTTTGACATGTTTTATGTATGCTCTGGGGATTAGTCCAGAACAGACAAAACCAATAGCAGGTATTTTTGCCTTACACCCCCATATGGGGAGCTGCACCCCCTCCCCACTAATTATATATACTAACTCCAAGATCACACAATTCCCTGGGGAAATAGAACATTTCCTTAACCAAGAATTGTTGATCTCACACACCTGTCAACCAGCTGTCTGCACCGACCAAATTGCCTAAACAGATGTAGGACAGCCACATATATGCGTAGATATATATATATATATATATATATATATATATATATATATATATATATATATATATATATATATATATATAGATATATATATATATATATACATATATATATATATATATATATATATATATATATATATATATATATATATATATATATATATATATATATATATATATATATATATCTTGTGTGTGTGTGTGTGTGTGTATACCATGCAAATACATGACATTCCATTTGCCATCCCAAAAGCAAACACTTCCTTAGCAAATAGTTGAAGACTTATAGGTTCCATGGCTTGAACTAAGTTACTCATTAAAGTTAAACAGATTTGCACTATTCTGATTTTCTCGAAGGAACCATTCCCAAGAGACATTAAAAACAATCATTCCATTGCCAAAGCTGAGTGAAATATTTGGTAAAGTTATTAACAAAATGTGAGTTTTTCATGACAAATGTAATCTCAATAAAACTGCTATTTATACCACGGACAGTAAAACTTGCTTTGGCATAGTTATGAGATCAATAAAACCATAAAAGCAATTTTGTATTGATTAAGTTGGTGATATTTCATATTAACCAGTATATAATATATATAAATATATACATATATGCATATGTTTATAAATATATATATATATATATATATATATATATATATATATATATATAATATATGTATTTTATATATATATGTGTTTTATATATATTTATATATATATATATATATATATATATATATATATATATATATACATATATATATATATATATATATACATATATATATGTGATATGCATGTGCGTATGTTTGTGTGTTTATATGTATTCTGTCATCCTGAAACATTCCCTCAAAAGACACCTCATGGCATTAAAAAGTTCATTTTTGCACTGTCTAGTCCTGTATTATAATTCATAGTCATCTGGCTATGGTGTGGCAGTCCTCAGTCCCCTGCATAAATTTTAATCCTAATAACTCAGTATTTTCTGCTTGTGATCATTGGTCACATTCATAAAAAATATAAATATGCAGTTGTTTTTCAATGCAGGGGTACATATTAATGCTAATAAATAAACTATAAGTTAGATTTCTGTTTAATACATGCCTGCTATAATAACCTGTACAACTGTTAATGGTACAGTTAAGGTTTATAAAACTATAATTTTATAAGCCTGCATTTTCAATAATATAATATAATATATACAAAGCATTGTCTGTTATAAATTCATCATATCATGAGAAACAGGTGTTCCTTAGGGTCCCAAATTGCTAATGTAGTAGCATGCTGTCTCATGGGGTATGTAGCTGAAATTTATGAGCTGTCAGTTTATATAAGTAACTTTATAAATGCTAATCCTAGTATTAGAACAGATGTTTCACTTTCTGTTTGTATTCATCATGTCAAAACTGCAGTCTTATCTCTTTAACGGATAGTTCTGCAAACAATAGAAGCTAGACTCAGCAAGTAAAAATCCACTAGTGAAAACAATTTTAAAGTTGCATAAATAGTAAACTGATGATCTATTCTTGACTTCATAACTTAAATATATAAATAGATTATACAGAAGTACTATAATAAGTAACATATCTATTATTATATCAATATCATTTTAAAATTAGCGGCTTTTGTTTTATACTAAAGAGTGAGCGTTTCAGTCATAGTAACAACATAACATGTTTAAGCTAAAAGTTTTAATAGTGTGTTACATTTAAACAGTTATCCACAAAGCTTCAAAAGTGACTTTATGCAACTTGTACAAGAGAACTCCAAATGTTCTGAATATTTTGTCTACTGTGTATATACCTTTCTGAATTTTCAAGGCAAAGTGATGCAAGGTGTGTGTGTGTGTGTGTGTGTGTGTGTGTGTGTGTGTGTGTGTGTGTGTGTGTGCACTTGTCATTCCTTACTTATTGAAAAACATGCAAGCCTGCCACTTAAAGATAAGGTAAAAGTTAATCTGAAGGGATCTTACTTCCATCTGGACAACATCAGCTGAATGAAATACTGTATTCTATATTCAGACTTGGCTACTGTCATTCATGCACAAGTATTGTCACAACTCAGATACAACATGCTGTTTAACAAGGTTACAGTGTATGATCTAGCCCACCTACAATGGGCCCAGCACTCTACAGCAAAAGAAGTGTCATAGTCTTCAGAATTCCTGTCATAATTTCTATTGATGTGAGATCTGGCTTGACTGCTTGTCCTAGGCAATCTGGTCCCTATGGCACAAAGGCCCTGTTATTGTTCTGTACCACCCCCCCCCCCTTTACATGCACATATGAGGGTCTTCTAGCTATCTGCAGAGTTGGGGATGAACCATTAGGTGTAACAATCTTTTAGCATATTGACTCTGTACTGTGGAATTATCTACCTGTACAATTATTTACAGTAATTAAGATTTATGGTTTTAAAATGTTTCTTCCTAATCCCTACAGGAATTTTATTTAAACTGAATGATATCTATATATATATATATATATATATATATATATATATATATATATATATACAGAAACACACATACACACACACACACACACACACACACACACACACACACACACACACACACGCGCACACGCATGTGCACACACACACACACACACACACACACGCGCGCGCGCACGCGCGCGCGCACACACACACACCACTGCATACTGTCTACATGTTGGGTAAAACTACAACTATTCAGTGATATAACCACTGGATGAAGAGAAAATAGAGATGGACCCGAGGAGGCAGAAGCCTTTTGTTGGGGTATGGGATGTTTCGTCCCCGGACAGTTTGACCACGGACAGTTTGACCCAGAACAGTTCGACTCCGGATGGCTCATATGAGCGAAAATACAGGTAATCGAAATTGCTATTGTGGGGGGCTGTGCCCCCGCCACCCCCGCTAAATATATATTCCAATGCTGATATCACACTATAGTGAGGATGCATTTATAAAACTTTAAAAACTTTTTTTTATATAATTGAGGTCAAATGGTCTGGGGTATAACTGTCCAGCAGTTACTTCCATAGACAATCATTGTAAATTTAAACATGAAAGTGTATACAATTGCATTGGGGTTGAACCATCCGGTGTCAAACTGTCTGGGGTCGAACTGTCCAGGGTCGAATAGTCCTGCTTCCTTTTGTTGTGGTTGTTTTAGTTTTAAATTGGGGTCTATGCTGAGATGGTAAACTTCTTCAGGTATTTCTGAAGAAGTTTGGCAATGTAACATGAAAGTAACAAATGAAAGCGCTCAAATACCAGTTGGAATATATTACATTTTTCTGTACACCCGCTGCAAGATTAAAGTACTTAAAACTCAGCACGGATCCATCTCTATTTTCTTTGCATCCAAAGATTATTTCACTGAATATAAATATATAAAGTATAATGTATATATATATATATATATATATATATATATATATATATATATATATATATATAAATATATACAAAGTTCTCCTTGTGCACACAGTCATCATGGCTCCTGTGTTTTCTCCATCTCTGTCTCTAGTGATGTGGGCTGCCACAGAAGGGGAGGCCACAATCAAGCATATATAATGCAACCAGTGCTCTTAGTCATGTTTGTAGAGTTTGAGGATTCAAGCACAAAGGGGAAATGATGACTTACAGTGGAAAATGTGCAGCATTTAGGAGATAAATTCAGTCTAGTCTGCAAGTAGGTTTACTTAAAGGACCACATTCATCAACTTTTATATAATTATACTACAATTTGGCATTTTAGTTATTATGTGATAAAATACGTGATGATGATGCTGATGATGTAATAATTGATGATGATGGTACATACTTCACCTGCAACTTTTGTATCTTGAAGAAGTCCAAAATCAATGTTTCATACTTTTGCTCTATTCTTAAAAGTAATATATAAACATTTCAAAGGTGCAATATGACAGTATTGTAATTCACATATTTATTTGGGTTTTGTTTGCCTGTTTTCTAGGTGAGTACTTTGGTGAAGGATCAAGTCAGAAGTAAGCCACATCACATAGTATGGCAAAGGTAACACAAAAAAATGCCATGGCACAGAAATGCAAGGTAACAAGGACAATTATAATAAAGTATTTAAATAAAAATAAGCTAACGTTGTGTATAGATAATCTATCAAGGAGATGATAATATGTTTCTAAATTCATTCAATCATTATCTTTACCTGAGAAATAAGACCACTTCCAAGGTAAAGCAGAACCAGTGACAATGTTTTGTGATGACATTTGTAGTGACCACTGGAATGCCTGATAAAGGAAGTTAGCAAGTGACATGGCATAGTTATAGGTAAAACAAGAAAAGCAGAGCAGTTAAAGCAGTATTCGCTAGTCATAGCTCATCCATGCAGCTGCAGATAGCTAACTGCTTATGCAGATCAAGTAAGTAGCAAGGCGGGATAGGGCATTACGCAATTGCAGAATGATATATTGCCTTTCACCTCATGTCTTAGAATGCATCCAGTTATTCATTTATCATACAACAGACAAGACAAAATAAGCCCTGATGCTCACATAGGACTGCAATTCACACAGCTATTTATGTAGAGGTTCTTCAGGTAACAGAAAAACAATTTATTAAAATGTTTTTAAATCAATATAAAACAACCGTTACTTTATTTTTGTTTTCCTAAGTAACAAATATATTTATGCAGACACTCTGGTGTGAGGTTACACATTTGTGCATTGCAGTTTTAGAAGTAGCACTACTTTGTAGCTTTTAACATTAGATGTTATAATACAACTGTTTGGGAAGTCTGTCCAAGGAATCCCTCTGGATGTGTCAAGTTGTTGTGGTGACAAGACTATGTAAGACATTCCTTTGGAAATCCCAAATTAGTTGTCAGGTCAGGGACTGTGCAGACATTTGCTCAGGTATGTTGAGCTGTTGGCTCCAGGAAAGCTATACAAGCAGTCAAATAAGTGGTGGTCTGGCTATTCTTGGAGGCAGAAGCCTTTTTCTTGTGGTTGTTTTAGTTTGAAATTGGGCTCTATGCTGAGCTGGTAGATTTAGAACTTTGGTCCAGTTCTTTACATGTTAGAGTGACTGTGTGAGTTATCATTAGGATATGTATGTTTTTTAGTCTGAGTTACATAAACATGCAGTCCTTAAAATACAGTGCCATTATAGTTTTCTTTATTCCTCTTGACCTTACTATGTAGATTAAGTGTATATAGTGGTCTTTAATTTAAATATTGTTTTGTACTCCTCATAGATTTGTTACTATTCTTTACAGTTCTTTGTTCAATGAATGCTCATTTGTGCTTAGAATTTGATATATATTTTCCATATGTTATGATGCTTGTAGTTGCAATAAAAAAGTATAAATGAATTTACTTTTGAGGATATGTTTTTTATTTACTGTATATTTTGCTGCTAATTGAGAAATGTCTTTTTGTGAATTAGCAATGCTACATATGCCACCATGTTTTGCAGATCCATACCACACAGAGAAAAGCTTTATCTTTATTTCCCTGATAGTTTATTTTAAAGCCTTAATTATGTCTGTCTGATAAAGTAGTTTACAATTTGGCTTTGTCAAAGGAAGGCCCTAGCTCTTTAACCTCATAATTTTTTTTCAGAAAGTAACTGAAGCAGTCAGTAGTGGCTATGCAGTGCATACAGCAAATCTAGACCTGGCTAAGGCCTTTGACAACATTCGTCATGCACTCTACCACTGCACTGTCTACCCATGCAGGTGATATTGAATCAGATTATAAATCCTTATATTGTGTAGTATTGTGTAGTAGATACCTAACTGGTTGTCTGAAATAACCTGTGTGGCTAGAGATGCAGGTGGTACTTCTGGAAGCAAAACAGTTACCAGTGGTGTATGACATTGCACAGTTTTGGGCTGTCTCTTATTTGGAATATTTTTTTCAGACCTCCAGGCCAGCACTTCTGGCTATGGTTAATTAAGTTTACAGATGACTGTAGTTTGAGTATTGTTTTTCAATCTTCAACTTTCTCACAATCACTCATACATGGGTTAGAAAAATTTAACAGTTGGTGCAAGGACAATGGTCTCATATTAAATCTAAATGGAAACAGTATGGCTGTAGGCCTGAAGTTTGAGATCTTGTTTCATTTTCCACCTTTATGGAGAGGAAGAATGTAGCACCTTCTCCATGGGGTTAGGGCATAGATTTCAGTGATGGAGCAAGTTGATTATGATAGAGATAAGAAAAGCTAAGGCATAATCAGCAACTGTTACATATGTAGATGTATGCTACCAGGTACATGGGTGGTATCTTTTAAGGTTAGTATTATACTGCAGAAATTGAGACTGGATTTAGTTTGTGTGGTTTTGGGGCTAACAAGAGAGGAAAGGAACCTATGTCTGTTTGAGCAAAGGGTTTAACAAGAAAGGTTACTGTTTGGATGAAGTGAGTATTTAATTCACTGGCTATGCTAGCAGTAGGGTTAGATGATGTAGACCTAGGTTGTGTTGGTGTACCAGATATTAAGAGCTGGTGGATTGTAGTCAAAAAGCTTTGGGATTGTTATCTTTTGTTGCCTGTATATTAATATAGTATTTTTATCAGTTTTGATTTGCTTTTTAGTGGAGTTTCTGAGATGTTTATAGCATTGATGGGCAGCTATGGTTTTGCCTTTCTCCTTCATGAGCAATTTAGTACTTTTTGAAAGCCAGGGTGCTGGATTCAGTTTGATTTTTTTGGTTCTTATTGGGGCTCGTGCATTTAGTATGTTGTGGAATATTGAACTGAACAGGGCTACAGCTTCATCAAGTGGAAGGGGTTGAAGAGCCCACCAGTCGACTGATTTTTGTGTTGTTATAAACCGGTCTTTACTAAAAGGGGAGAGGTTATAACCAAGGTTGTACCAATGCAATTTTTGGTTAGGTTTATGATGCCTTATTGTGAAAATGGGTAGATGATCACT
Source organism: Protopterus annectens (assembly GCF_019279795.1). Classification (NCBI taxonomy): domain Eukaryota; kingdom Metazoa; phylum Chordata; order Ceratodontiformes; family Protopteridae; genus Protopterus; species Protopterus annectens. The sequence continues at coordinate 151,126,497 of NC_056731.1, forward strand.
TAAGGCATTGGGTAAGGTGCCTGTTGAAAGGATTTTGTTTTGGACATTAGAGAGTATCTAAGACAGAGCCTCTACCAGATTTTTTGGTGTACCTTGTGAAGATTGAAATAAGCTGAGTGAAACTGTGTGGATCGATGACATTTGAAGGACTGATACTGTCAATGGTTTGCCAGTCAATATTTAGATCTCGTAAAATTATTTTCTCAAGTGAGATCTTGCCTGATGCCCAAGAGAGAAGTTCTTCAGCAGTAGCTATGTTATTTCCTGATGGAATATAAGCTCTTGTAATGCAAAGGTTTTTTGTGAACATTAATTTGCAAAGATGCTATAATTATTTCACCACTGAAGAGTGGTGGTGGGCTTATACGAGACCGAGTGAGGTTTAATTTATTCTTATAGACAATGGACACCCCAACAGCTTTTTTATGGGTTTTGTCAAGTCCTACAGTGTTATATTCCTGGAGTAAGAATTCATCTTTTTATTTCCTGTTTAAGTCACTTATTTGTGGCTATTAGTCATACCTCTCAACCTCTTATCACATGAAATCTGGACAAAGCTTTACATAATGATGGGACAAAGGCCCAAAAATAGGGACACATTTTAAATATTGCTCTTATAAACTTAGCAAGTTCATAGAACAACAGAATTTGTCATAGCATGTATTTTTCTGAAGAATATGAAGTCTGAAACTTGAATATATGTCTTTATTTAGTGACTTCAGTCCTCAGATGATCACTGTAATTTTCCAGATATCCACAGATTTTATGTGTAACAGACCAAAAATATCAGCAAAAATGGAAACTTTCTGTGAAAATGTAGACAGTTGAAGTATAGTACTAGTATATCTGGAGAGTGTCAGGCTACCCAGGCATGCACATCACTAAGTTTGTTTCTTATACTGTAAGGTTAGCTGTGTATAAGTGTGTGCACAGCGCATAGCTTTCAAGCAATGATTCTTTTCTGATGTGTCAGACTTGTTAAGCAGTTGAATGGTTGCAGGACCTGTGCTAGGATGGATGTCACTACGTTTTCAAGTGAAAAGACTTCAGGGAGAATGTATAAAGGTGTTTGAAAAAGCTCATAAAAAGAACCACGACTGTGCACTGAAAAATACAGATAGCAATAGGTTTGTTGTCTTAGAATGAGAATTGACCTTACTATTGCAAGTTAGGCAATAATTTGAGTGTTTTTCCTTGCAAGTCTTAACTATAATCTAACAAATCAAATAAACACATACAAACAATCAACAATATTTGTAAACTCTTACTTGTAAAACTGCAAGTTCTTTAGGAATTTTACAACTGGTTAACTTTCTGTGCCTGAAGCTGGAGTCCTAAATGTAATATTAAAAAACAAGCCTCTGTAAAACCAACAAACACGAAAATGAAGCGTGCAGGAATCAATAGAAGCCGGTTAAACTCCAAAAAATGAATTTAATACAGTGAGCGCTTTAGGCAAGGTTCTTACCCTGCCTTCATCAGACAATCAAGTACAAATCAATTAAGCCCATTTAAATACAAAAAACGTTTACATCAATTAACTTATTTAACTTTTGAAAGGCAATCACACCTTGTCAGGCGCCATTCATGCATACTGCCATAACATTCAGCTAAAATAAAAGCAGTAGAATATGTCCAATAAATTAATATTGATAGGTACATATCAACTTTTCAATACTTAAATTGTGATATGTACCTCATATGTATGTCTTAAGTATAGGTTACTAAATTACATAATGTTACAAAAAAGGTTAAACAATTCACATGTAAAAGGTGAATAAACACTGCATAAAAATGCGTAGTCACATAAAACTGCAAAAAGGTGCATAATAATACGAAGCTCAAACCAAAGCTAAAATAGACAACTAAACTTGAAAGTGGAAATTAGTGTAAGCGTGTTAATAACGCTGGTACCTAGATACTAGATCAGATTCATCTCTGCAAGGCTAACAATTTTAAAACACATTTAACAGAAATATTTTCGTTAAGCCCTGGGAACAGGTGTGCTTTAGTTCTTATTTGCCACATCAGTTCATCGACCTCCAGTAATATTTGCCAGGGCCCTCCTCTAAAATCTTGAAGTCTGTGCTGCAAAATAGTAAACTTAAAATTATGTCCTGGGTGGTCTATACAATGTTTTGCTAAAGCATTGTTAGGGTCTTTTTTAGTGATGGCATATATGTGTTCGTAAATACGCTGTTTAAGCTTTCTTTCAGTCTTGCGAATATAATATGCTCTGCATTGTGAACATAGTGCAACATAAGTGACACTTTTAGTGTCACAGTTGTATCTACCTTTAATTTTGTAGGATGTATCGTTAATATTCAGTAGGTGACCTACCAAAATGTGCTTGCATTGGGAGCAAGCTCCACACTTGAACATACCTATGTTTGTGTTTGACTGTGTACTTCTTTTACCCTCCAGAATGGCTTTTAAATTCCGGCCCCTCCTAAAAGTAATCTTAGGACTTGTGCCTAAAGATTTGAAAAGCCTTTCGTCACCATTAATGATATCCCAATTTTTGTTAATTATTTCTCTAATACAATGATGGTCTAAAGAAAAGGTGCATAAAAACCTAGTTTGAGGGTAGTTAGTGGACCTGCTATCAGGAGACCTTTCTAATTCTGCAGGGCTACCTTGGTCAAAGGCTGCCTCTGAAGATGTTAACTTGTGATTGTTCAAAATAGGAACAAAGTGTCCTCTAGTTCTTTTAAGCAGCACTTCTTTTAAGATATTAGCTACCATATATAATGGATATCCTCTACTCAAAAACATACTCTTGAGGTTATCTCATTCGGACTCGAAATCTGAATTATCAGTAATCATTTGAGCCGCCCTTACCGTCTGGCCTTTAACTACAGCCTTCTTCTGGTGGTAAGGGTGATTACTAGTATAATGCAAAAATGCATTTGAGTACGTAGGTTTTCTGTATATTAAACTTTTGTACCTACTATTAGCTTTATCATTGATTAGCAAAATGTCTAAATAGTTTATGGGGGTTTCACTAAAAACATAAGTAAACTCCAAGAAATTGGTGGTTGAAGTGATTACTTCAATAAATTCAGGTATGAGTGAAATGTCGCCTTTCCAAATGCAAAATATGTCATCCTGGTACCTAGTGTACCAGGAGACATGATTTTGGAACATTACGTTGGGGAATAAGAAGAATTTCTTCATAATAAGAAATCTAGTGACAACACTATCTACTTGGTTGAAACACATCTAGAAATTGTCTTAACTAATAATTTTATGACTTTTGAAGGACAAATCTATTTGCAGAAGTCAGGGGTGGCCATGGGGTCCCCTTGCGGTGGCAGTTTTTCCAATGCCGTTATGGCACAATGGGAAAATGTCTTCTTATTCCCCAACGTAATGTTCCAAAATCATGTCTCCTGGTACCCTTACCACCAGAAGAAGGCTGTAGTTAAAGGCCAGATGGTAAGGGCGGCTCAAATGATTACTGATAATTCAGATTTCGAGTCCGAATGCGATAACCTCAAGAGTATGTTTTTGAGTAGAGGATATCCATTATATATGGTAGCTAATATCTTAAAAGAAGTGTTGCTTAAAAGAACTACAGGAGACTTTGTTCCTATTTTGAACAATCACAAGTTAACATCTTCAGAGGCAGCCTTTGACCAAGGTAGCCCTGCAGAATTAGAAAGGTCTCCTGATAGCAGGTCCACTAACTACCCTCAAACTAGGTTTTTATGCACCTTTTCTTTAGACCATCATTGTATTAGAGACATAATTAGCAAAAATTGGGATATCATTAATGGTGACGAAAGGCTTTTCAAATCTTTAGGCACAAGTCCTAAGATTACTTTTAGGAGGGGCCGGAATTTAAAAGCCATTCTGGAGGGTAAAAGAAGTACACAGTCAAACACAAACATAGGTATGTTCAAGTGTGGAGCTTGCTCCCAATGCAAGCACATTTTGGTAGGTCACCTACTGAATATTAACGATACATCCTACAAAATTAAAGGTAGATACAACTGTGACACTAAAAGTGTCACTTATGTTGCACTATGTTCACAATGCAGAGCATATTATATTCGCAAGACTGAAAGAAAGCTTAAACAGCGTATTTACGAACACATATATGCCATCACTAAAAAAGACCCTAACAATGCTTTAGCAAAACATTGTATAGACCACCCAGGACATAATTTTAAGTTTACTATTTTGCAGCACAGACTTCAAGATTTTAGAGGAGGGCCCTGGCAAATATTACTGGAGGTCGATGAACTGATGTGGCAAATAAGAACTAAAGCACACCTGTTCCCAGGGCTTAATGAAAATATTTCTGTTAAATGTGTTTTAAAATTGTTAGCCTTGCAGAGATGAATATGATCTAGTATCTAGGTACCAGCGTTATTAACACGCTTACACTAATTTCCAGTTTCAAGTCTAGTTGTCTATTTTAGCTTTGGTTTGAGCTTCGTATTATTATGCACCTTTTTGCAGTTTTATGTGACTACGCATTTTTATGCAGTGTTTATTCACCTTTTACATGTGAATTGTTTAACCTTTTTTGTAACATTATGTAATTTAGTAACCTATACTTAAGACATACATATGAGGTACATATCACAATTTAAGTATTGAAAAGTTGATATGTACCTATCAATATTAATTTATTGGACATATTCTACTGCTTTTATTTTAGCTGAATGTTATGGCAGTTTGTATGAATCGCGCCTGACAAGGTGTGATTGCCTTTCAAAAGTTAAATAAGTTAATTGATGTAAACGTTTTTTGTATTTAAATGGGCTTAATTGATTTGTACTTGATTGTCTGATGAAGGCAGGGTAAGAACCTTGCCGAAAGCGCTCACTGTATTAAATTTGTTTTTTGGAGTTTAACCGGCTTCTATTGATTCCTGCACGCTTCATTTTCGTCCTAAATGTAATATTGCTATGCACAGACATCATTAAGACATCATTAATGCAGAAAATGCTGACACAACTTTAACTCAACATATTTATATATGTGTATATATATATATATATATATATAGAGAGAGAGACAGACAGACAGACAGACAGAGAACACATGCAACAGTAGTTCTCAGACTACAGATTGCTTTACAATCATACAAATGACGCTCAAGTGCACTTGTTCATATGTCTTCAGGGTCCACAAACATAAGTAGATGATGTTGAAAAACTCTATGGCCCCTCCGTTAGCCATGCATGGAGTCAATGCACTGTTTCATAGACATAATGCAATCTGCATGGGTAGTCCAAAATCAATGTTTCAGTCTTATGGGCTTTTCAGTTAGACTGAAGAATGTCATCCATCCAGGTGAGGAATACACCATTCTGACCCACTTCATCAAAATGGGCATTATCACCCCAGCTTTCCAATTCAGATTTATTTTCACTACTTTCTAAGCAAAAAAGAAAAGATGCATTAGTCATAATACCCAGACAAATATCCAAAGCCTTTCCATTCCCACAACTTCACTATTCCACAATAGTTTAGTATCTGTAGTGACATAATTTCCTGTCAAGGATCAAGTCCTACCAGTTGTTTCTGTCACTGTCTCAAGGATAGCATATTCTCTGGATTCAGAAGTTTATCATTACCCAAGCTCGATTGACAATGTCTTAAATCAATGTTAGAATGTCTTTACCACTACCAAGAACAGTCTGGGAAATGACCACTGCCCCAGGTTGCCATGGTTTGTTTTGCTAGGACTTTGCTGAAGCCATCTGAAAGTTATTTTGTACAGCTTCACTAAATTCTTGCTACATCCTGAACTTCATTTATGTGGCTTCTGCAGTTGCTGCTTTTATGGCTTTTTAGCTTATACTTGTCCAGTGTGTTCCTCTCACTTGAATTATACAGGAAATGTCTTTCCTTATCTTAACATCTTCCTTCACTACTTATGATCACCCTGAAATTCTAAAGTTACAGCTGTGAAAAATTTTGATCACATTTTGGTCACATTTCTTTGCTGCTGTCTCAGTTATTATGGTCTGGAACAGTGTTAATTCAAACTCTACATCTGCAAGAGCTGTTAGGGAAGTGACATATGAGCTAATCTCACAAAGAAGCATGTGTTGAGCATTCCAAAGGCTCATATGCATACATTTCTCTGTTGTACTGCTACCCAAGTGTCTTACCCAAGTCAGAATCAAGTGGGGATCAAGGATAGCACAGAATCCTTTCTGACCTGAGTCCCTTAAAAAGTCAAACTCATGTATGATGATATAACTACAAATTCAATTAAGGACTTTCAGGAAAAGATGCTTTAGTACTAAAAACAATTCTAAAGCAAATTAGATTCTGGGTACAGATGAATAAAGTCTTGACTGAGGCCCAGCTGTAGACCAGTAGTGAGCTAATGCTCTCTCTTCCATCCTGTGAGTTCAGATAAGTCTGTTCACTGCAATTCTGCAACTACCACAAGGGGAGATAAATAGCATGCAGCATAAGGCATGTGGACATGTGCTTGTGTCTGCAAGACCCTTAAACTTGATAGTCTTCTTGGAACACACATAAAAATGTATGTGGTCCCAGTAGATGGCAGAACATCCCACTGCATTTGTGAGTATGCACTTCGACTACAGGGAAAGGCAGGGATAGAAAACAGAAAATCCCTTGTTGTTGACTGGGTTGTGACATACTGTCGCCAGCTCTCACCCCAATTATGGGGAATAAATTAGCATGATAATGACAGGGGTTGACTAATTGGCAGGTGCAATGTTAGAAAAATGTGGGGAAAAATACAAACTGCTTTTGTCAGGAAATTGTGTTTGTTTTAAAAATCCATGAAGAAAAGAGAATTCTGATAATAATTTACCTCTTGCTTCAGATTGGGGAAACTGTTCTGCCCAGTCATCCACATCATTCCTCATATGTGTATTTAAGTCTCCCAATCTATATGGCCATTAGCTGGTAACTCAGCATACAACATACTAATGGTGCTCAAGAAGCCTGAGCATTCTGAATTGCTGCAAATGCTTATGTAGGTGCAGCAGAGTCTTAATTTCTGTAGCCCACACCTGTATTCAGGTGACTCTCCTGTTTACTGGTATAATTTTCTATTGCACTGTGCAGGTGTTTGTTAATGTCCCCATATCCATACAGTACTCCCCAAGGGGCAGCTCCAGAGAAAAAGAAATACCACCCACACTAAGAAGTCTATTTTTTTAATGAAAACTGTAGGAATACTTAAGACCAGCTGTATCTATCTAGTAGTTTTCAACCTCCTATACAAGATCTGTGCCCCTCCCCAGCAGTTACCTGACATCCTACATGCAAAGAGTAAGTTTTAATTGGCAGAGTCCAAACCATTCCTAATCCGCTCCAACTCTTGTTTCTTTTTCACTAGCATTGTAAGTGATTGTCATTCTTCAGCTTGACAGGACTGAGCTCGCATGGTAGGGTCTGCACAGCTTATGTTATTCTGTTTTATTTTGGGGGAGGTGTCTGAACCTGATCAGACTATGTGGATCACTCTGCACTCAATATCTTACCAGTGAGCAATGTGCACAGGCCTGATTCCATGGGTGTGTACCACTATACTTCAAAAACAAAAGGCCAGCTCAGGAATCCAAAAGAGCAATGAAAAACTTTATTAAACTGGTACATATCAAACAGACAAAACCACAAACGTTCAAGCATTTGCAGCTTCTAAAGCAGTAAAACTGCTCATTTAGAGTTCTAATCCACCTCTTGTTGTCACCCTTCCAAAGTTGTGTATGGGCAAATTAGCTCCGATTAATTCCTGCTTCTGCTGGGTTTTTTCAATGCTTCTGTGGCTCCCTATATTTCTGTTATTAATTATCACTTCTGGTTCTTTAAATTAACTATAATGAGGTGTTTAGTTTTAATCAATCCTTTTCTGGCATCTACAATCTGGCCAAGAGATGACCATAATAGAAACACAGATGTCCAGATAACACAGGTGATAAAAACCTCTGCCAAGACAAAAGCATTGCCCCAGGTGGGGTGTTCCACTCATGGGATTTGATTATGAATTTCTTTGTCAGGCTTTCCCTACTTATTGATTTTGCTTTAATGCTTTCAATGTTAATAATTTTAATAAATGTATTGTATATACTTTTTAGCATGTTTTAGTGTTGTTTGATTTTTGCTAAGATGGTGACTTAGTGTCTGATTTATTTCTATGTGGAAGCATTAGATATTGCATAACTTTTATAACAAGTTTGCTGCTAAAACTGATAGGTGTAACAGTTGTCCTTTACGCCAATGCATGTTGAAGTGTGCTAACAATTGCACTTGTTTTATTTCTGGTTCCAGTTTAATAAGCTCAGTGTACAGGGGTCTACTTTAGTGAGGTCCAATCATGGAAACATAGCAAGTATTAGTACAAGTAATGGAACTAGAAATAGATGATGTACATTAGTTTGTATAAGCTCAGTGTACAGGGGTCTACTTAGTGAGGTCCAGTCATGGAAACATAGCAAATATTAGTGCAAGCAATGGAACCAGAAATATATGATGTACATTAATTTGTTGCCAAAGCACGTTGTTCCTCCACTGAAAACAGACATATATCCAGTCAGACCATCCCGGTAAACAAATTTAAAATAAATAAATAAATAACTAAATAAATAAATTGTTAATAAGCAAGGTTGCAGTAATCCAAAAATGTCAAAACCAGCTATGTTTCACTTGATGTTTAACTGCAGTATGACACAAAACATAGTATTTATAAGAGTTTAACAGTAAGATAACCGCTAGTCAGCGTGCCAATTACTTATCTAAGGCAATACTCTTGATGTGTGTAGGCAGTTCTATGCTGATCAGTTATTCACAACTGTAAAGTAAGCCATCATTAGAAAAATAGATTATTGCAGTGATGGTCAAATCCATTGCACCTGTGGTTATTTAGAAGAGGCTTTGATTACTACAGGTCTTCCTTTCCACTTCATATTGCATAAGAGAGGTGTAGTGCAGCACTGTAAGAAGAAAAGGGTGTAAATATGTCTTTTTTGGTGTTGTAACATGACTTAGTGTTTTTGATTGCATACAAAAATTAAAAAAGGCTGTGTTTTCACCCACTACATAGTGAAAACATGATATGTTTGATCAAAATATGTACCCTAATATTTCCAGTTAGTTACTACTACTTCATTTGTGTCCCCTGCTGTATTGTATAGTTCCAGTATCTTTGCCTGTTAGACTCCCAGCTTTTTACATCAAGGGAGAACAGCATTGGTTTAGACCAGTAAGTGTAGTTGATAGTGTTATGTTAATCGTATTAATCATACTGACTGATGTGGGTAGATTTAAAGGACGGTTTGCCTTTTTTACATGTCATTAAATGAAAATTGTATGTATTCATTTCCATGTGTTTATTTAATGGCAAATATATTAAATATATGAGTTGAACCCAGTGGTGCAACATGATGCAACACAATCATTTAATAGTTAGCCCAGCATGTAGTTAAGATAGCTGGTCAAGAAATGGAAAAGGGCTGAAAGACAGTATACATTGGGACTATGCATGTTCTCACCTATACAAAATTAATAAATGACAGTAGTCCTCAACTGATGTCTGCTTATGATTCACTTATTCTACAGATGTGTTAACCAGGCTTAAGAATTTAGCATTCTCATTCTGATTGCAGTTGTGTTTGGGACTTACTTCTGAGAGCCCCTGTAATGCCATAACATTATGTTCTGAAAGGAGAGATCTGAACTACTATAATTGCGGAATAAAAACGTTATTTTGTTATTTAGAGTTTTAGACCACTTTATCATTTTATGTATCTACTGCACTAATTTTATTCCTTGATTATAGATCAGTTATTATTATAGAATTCACTTTCATTATCTGTTGCAAAAGTGTGCTTGTAGCATTGTTTGTATTATATCATTCTTATGATTATTCAATTTTTTTCTTGATTTTTTTTCACATAAAAGCTTTATGCTTTAATGGTGACCTTTTCTATCACATCCTAGACCCCTTTCATAGCCCATGTCACAACAGCTGGGTGAGCCCCAGACACAGCAGTTGGGTGACATCCTTTTGATCTCATTATTGCCTCCTTGTATGAGCTATGCAATGTAGAACAGTTATTTGGTTACCCCTGAGTATATGAACTTTTGGCTAATTTGTCTTTTTTTTCTATGTCCTGAGATTAATTGAGGAAACAGTAACTTTATGAAACATCGATAGGACTTATATACTTTTTGAAAGTCACATGTAACACTCAATGTAGGCAGTATGAAGACCTCAACTCCATACCTGTTGTGACATACCCAGTCTGGGCCAGTAATCAATGATCCTGAATCCTCACCACTGACAATGGAGAGGGATATTCACGTGAAACAAAAAATGGATACACCCAGTATTTCCAGAAGCAGCTCTCTGCATCAAACACAATTTCCCTTAACAGCACACAGGGAACACGCTCAGTTCGGAGGCTGGTTTTCCCTGTCTCTGCAGATCCACAGTAAGACTCCCCACTTGCTCAGCTGTAGAGTTGAGTCACCAGCCAACTGTCCAAGCCACGACCTCCACCACTCTCTCTGTGAAACCAGTGCTTAGTGTCCCTGCTCCAAGCAGCTGACACACACACACACACACACACACACTGTTGAAGATTTGATTTTCACACACACACACACACACACACACACACACACACACACACACACACACACACACACACACACACACTCACACACACACACACACACCTGGGATAGACGGGCACAGATTTACTAGCTATGCCCCCTTCTGCCCAGATTATAAGGTAGTTACACTGCCACCAGACACAACAAAGCCAGTTACTCAAAGCGTCTTACAAGGCCACCCAATTATACTGAGTGAAATTAATATTAATACAAATTATAGTATTTGACCAATGCAGTAAGGCTTTCAGGAATGGCCACAGTGTCACCAAATAGATATAAGTCCTCCCAAAGTTTAAAATATTCTCTAAAGGACCAGCTACAATGAAAGTTTTAAATATATTTAATAGTAAATAATAAAAGAACATGAAAATACTAAATATTGATTGACAATAAACACAAGAATTTCAATCACAAAAAATATTAAAATAATACAGATTAATAGATTCACACAGATACAGAAAAACAGTACTTAACTAATCTCACTATATTTTTTCTGTCTCATCTAAATAATTACTATTCCCCGATTCACTTACTAGAGCAAGGCAAGATGAAGAAGGTGAATGGTCTTCCTTCTTTGTCAGTTTCCAAAAACAGAGTACCCTGAGACTTTACTCTCATCTATTACTAAAATATCATTTTAGTGATGGAATATAGAATGACATCACATACATATGGTCATCTGATTTCTGGTTCCCATGATACCCTCTTGGACAGAAGCTGCCAGCATTTAGCACATATATGTCAATAATACACACACACACATAGAGCTTGCTAAAATCTGTTGAAGCTTTTAGAAGTCATAAAACCATAAAACACTTCCACTCTTCCAGAATAACAATTACTTCCCTGCTAAAGACAATACAGAAGGCTTCCTAGTACTTGTTTTCCCAGACATTTTGTCTCTGGCTGCAATCAAAACTGTAAGATACAATCTTTATGTCCTAAATTAAGTAATTTAATTTCTTACTATTTGTCAAAGTTAGCTGGACTGAGATTAACATCTTCTCTTCCAGTATCCTTTGTTAAAACATATATATTTAATCAGTTACAATACAGTCAGGTCCCACTGCTGGTACAGTTTTCAATGCAAGCATCTATACAAATTAGTTTGCTATACAAATGGCAAGCATTTTTTTTACAAAATTCCAGCTAGCTGTGCTGGCATATGGTATACATCCACTGCCCTACATCTCCTAGCATAGCTGACAATACCTCACATCATCATACCTGTTTACCATGATTTGTTGTATAAGACATCTTTGAGAAAACAAAATTTTCATAAGGCTGTAAAAAATATGTCAAAAATATTCAATTTAAACAGAAGACATAGAAGGGTATTCAAAGATGGCTGGCACTGCAAGGCAGTGTTGTTAATTCTATCTTAGCTACAATTATGGTGGTTATGGGTGTATCTGAAATAAAATATTTATGTACCAGACTTCTCTGAATAACCAAAACTCTCAATGAAAATGCACACAGCACAACAGTACACATAATTATCCATAGCTTTTCTAAATTAGGCTAATTATCTGACATCTCACATATAAGAACAACATACACAATGTCCCATAGCCCTTACCCTGGCTGTAAGTCTATCCCTAATCTAAACATTACCTAAGCCTGTCCCAAATCTAAACCAAATGCTAAACATAGTCCTAAAATTAACCCTTAGTCTAGGCCCAACTATAAATCTAAACTTAACCATAACCACAAAAAATTTAAACATGACCATAACCCAAAGTTCAGTACTAACCACAGCAGAAATTCCAGCTCTTACGCTAATTTCACTGAATTCCACATCTTCTACAGCAACCACTTTTAATCAAATGACAGTGCTGTAGCTAGGGTGAGGTGAAGGGAGCAGCTGGCATGGGTCCAAGCTGTTAGGAGGCATGATCAGCACTACAAAGTTGCATGATTGCAGCAATGGCAACCTTTTAAGCAGCAAGGGCTGATACTGAGGCTGCTTATGTGGTTATGTTTATGTACTTCTAATGTAAGTGTGGGTTGGAAACTGTAGCAAGAAGCTATAATAATCTCTTTGCCGTAACTTCAGTGGGACTTTTTTTTGGTCCCCAACTTCAGAGGAGCAATACTGAGTTGGGGGTGTGCCTCTCTGAGGAATCTTCATGACGCCGACTAACTTAGCCACTGCTCTGTGAAAGGCCATTTCATTCCAACATTTAACCAAATGTTATTTCACTCAAATGCAGCAAGAAAGGATATAATGAATCTAACTTTCAATTAACAAGTAAATGTGCATATTGGTGTCACTGCACATGCAGTCCAGGGGAAATAATTTAGAGCATAAAGCAAATCCAGCACAATAAGCTACCATCTTCCTGTAAAGGGTGGCCCATTGTACAGTGATTTCAGTCCTCTGTGATTTGTCATAAAACAACAAGTATTATGAGGAGCTTACCAAAACTTCCACACACACACACGCACACACACACGGGTCTATGTTTAGTCATCAAATGGCACATTCATCAAACATCCGTTCATTGAACACTAAACCTCAAACCATCCTTTAATCGAAAGTCCATATCATCGTAAAACTTTTCATTGAATGATGATAGATGGTCAGCATTAACGAAATACAACATAATGCTTACTTACTGGTAATGTATGTATAAGGAAACCTTCCTTTTCCCCACTATAGTGCATTCTTGGAATTGGTATATATAATTAGCGAGGGGTGTGGGGGGTGCAACCCCCCACAAAAAGAGTGTCAGGTGTTCCCTGAATCCTCTTCTTGTGGATAATTATATATACAAACTCTGAGATTGCACTACAGTGGGGAAAGGGCAGGTTTCCTTATAACAAAGTTACAGGTAAGTAAGCAGTATGTTGTGCTTCCTTAATTTTGGCCACGTAGCATTGTTCGATGAAAAGCTTTACAATGATATGGCCTTTTGATTAAAGGATCGCTCGAGGTTTATTGTTCGATGAACACACCATTCGATGACTAAACATAGACCCCACACACACGCACAAAATGTCACTGCCCTTTATCCAGTTTCATGAAGTTAAAACTGGTAAGTATCCTCACTAGTTTTGCACGAGCTATCGTAACAAACTCCATGATTTTACAGGAAGACTGATACCGATTGAGATAATGTTTCTTCTTGTGATATTCAATCTGCACCACAAAAGCCTTCTGTGGTAGACACCCATATACCTTTTATAGTTGCATCACTGAGGGAATTGCAAATAGCTGCCCCTTACTAAGAGAACATTTCAGGCAGGTGCCATTCACTATGGAAAGACAGAGCATTAAGAAAAGCGGTACAAGTAGCAAAGCACGAATGTTAGTTAGAAGCAAGTTTTCATGACCAGCCTTCTTTTGCCAAATTACCATTTGGATACCATATGCTAAGTTTGAACTTCTACAGAGTTAAAGAAAAAGATCTGAAATGAAACAGCTTTTCATCTCTTTTCTTGATAGGTTTGTAAGTGAAAGTTTCTTCTCACTTGAAAGGTCAGAGCAATCGGTCTGGAATCTACATAACAAATATTTTTTATTATGGTTTCTTTATTATGCAGCCTGTAATTAGAGGTGCTGCACTGGTCAATTAAGTGAAAATAAACATCCATGCATAATTTCACAACATGGCATTCATTAACAAATTAAATTTTGATCAGACCAGATGCAAATTTTTATGAAGATTACATACTCTGGTCTCATGTAACAGCAAGCACAGTGATTCCTAATTCACAGTCATGGGCCATGCTCAGGCATGCATTTCATTCCCCTTGCCACAATATTCTGAAGTGTTGTGACCTTCGTCTTTGACTTATTTCAGTCCAATCTGATACATAGTCTAATCTCCAGGCACTGAGTAGCAACAGTAATGCATGCAATGCCCTAGCTGTGGCAATGTTTTTGTAGAAAAGCAATTCACTCTGACTTTTTGAAACATGTAAGGCCAGTGCAGTGATTTCTTGCCATGATTTCTTCTTGTCATAAATCCAGTTGTAATTGTCCCATAATGTCAGAAGGTTGCTGGCAGGAAATATATTATATTTTGTGTGCTTTATTTATTTATCTATCCATTCATTCATTCATTGATTTATTTAGTTATGTTTAGTCTGATAAGATTACTGAGTTACTGTAAGGATACTTGCAGTCTTTTATTCCAGAGTCCATGAACATTAATATAACTACTCAATTATTATTTATATGCATCATGGGGTGAGGTAAATGCACAACAGGGCAACACGTCGCAATGTAGTCTGAGTAGGAATGTGTCCCCTTGTGCCCCTGGGCATGATATATCTGTTGCTGAGAGGCAAGCAGCATAGATACAGACATTACTGAGATGAAATACAGCTGTGCAAACTTCATTCCTGTTTTCTAATATTTTTAGCTTCAAGATGTGTATCCTTTGCCAGTAACAGACAAACTTGTAAGCTGACGGAAGTCATGTATTAGTCTTAGAAGTTGATGGGAATTCCTCACTGGTGAAAGCAAGTTTTTTTCTTTTCTTTTTTATAAATGCCTTTATTAAAATATAATTTAAGACACAGGTTTACATGCATTAATAGAAAGGAAAACATATCACATTAGCATTTTTTTCCATTTACATCCATTATACATATGTGTTTTATTTCTTTATAACAACTGTCTTTTCAGTCCAACATTATATAAGCCCTCAATTCCTGCCTTTCCTTAAACCACACAACTCTTCCAGAACATTATTCTGTTTGTATTGTACCCACAAATTCCATTTCTCTGTATGTAGTTTGCTCCTTCCCTTCTCTAAATGTTCATCTTCCAGTTCTTTTAAACCATTTCCAATATTCAATACTTTAAATACAGTTGCTAAAGGTTTTGATTTCCATTTTCTAAGGTCTTACTATATCTAGACAATTCAGATCCTGTGTTCTAGCTCATTAAAATGATTTCCTTTGTTACAGTTATTTGCTCTCCCATTATTTCTGACAGAGTCATTACACTCCCAGAAAACATATTCCATATGAAAACCTTTGTTCCAATCACACCTCCAACATTTGCTGTTTACCTGAGGAAAAAATCTTTAAAGTCTGCTATTGGTATAAAAATACCCATGCAAAAACTTCTAAACAAAAATCCTAAACTTTCTGGACTCTGTTGCATACTTGGGGAAACATAGATATGTCCTCCCATTGTTCTGTTGTAAACTGTTTTTTCAGTCTGTCTTCCCAATATTTCCTAACCTCATCTGATTGATTCTTGTACTTATCATGCAATATTGTATATGCCCTACTAATTATCCCCTTTGTCATGGTAGTTTCTGTTCTAGATTTGAACTAAAATCTCTACCAGAGCTGGTCTTTCCCTTAGGACTCTCCTATACCTTTCTCTTTACCTATACTGTGGTATCAATCCCTGATAGAGAAGATAGTCTCTAACCTGTAGTCCAAACTATTACTTCTTGGCCTCACCCCACTCTATTACTGTTCCATCTCTAGTTATTTACTCTGAATACCTTGGTTCCTTCGGTATTTTTTCCAGTAAATTCCACCCCCATTTACCTCATTTCTGTACCCCTAGTTGTTGTTATCCCTAATGGCAAAATCCCCTTTCTCCATTCATGTGCTGACTTAGTCTTTAGAATACTTTCTGCAACTTTATGAATATAATATTATGTGTGATTGTTGTTTTCCTTAAGGATCTACATCCAAAATCCCACACTCTCCTTAATTCTTGACCTCCCCACCTCATCATAATCCCTTTACACTTTGTAATAACCTTCTGCTTTTATTGTGTATCTGAGCATTAGCTGTGTAGCTATAAAATATCCCTTCAAATAAGGTAATCCTATACCATCTTATTCTATCAGGAGGATCAATTTATTCCACTTAACTTTTGCCCTCTTTTCCTTGCAGATTGATTCTTTCAGCTGTTTTATAACTTTTGTCCACAACTTTTTCTCTGGTTTGTAAAAATGTGCCTGACCTTTACACAAAACTAAAGGGACTAAAATATGTTCACTGCTTGTATCTTACTATCCATATCATTAAACAAAAGCTTCCATTTTCTCAGTTTTTTGCATTATTCTGTCTAGTCTCTTCCCATATATCCTTAGCTGCCATAAGAGGAGCTTTTTAATCCATACTGTTAAATACATCATCTTATCATGTTTACATAAGTATAGGTATTGCTGATCCTACTCAAGATTGGGCACATCATTTATGACTATAGCCATTGCTTTAGCTTCGTGAATTGTATATCCTGAATTGACTTGAAACTGCCTCAAAATTCTACAACACTGGGATGTCCATTTCTGGATGTATCAAGTACAAAATAATATAATCTGCAAATGAAGTCAACTTTTCTTGATTACCATACCAATTATATCTTTGAATTTCTGGGTCCCTTATTTTCTTTGCTACCGGCTCTAAATATAAATCAAATAACAAAGGGGTAAATTGGGCATCCATGCCTGGATCCTCTACTTAAACACAACTTATCATAGAGGTACCCTCCCATTTTAATTCTTCCTTCTGTTTTTTACATAGCCTCAAGATTAGCCTATTATTGTATCAGGAAATGCAAATAGCTCCATGGCCCTACTCATAAAATCCAAGCTTCCTCTGTCAAATGCATCTGTGCATCAAGCCTACTGACAACAGCGGTATTTCCTTCATTCTGCTTCCCTCTGGATCATCATTGTTCTGTTACTGTCAAATGTTTTCCCTCCCTTCCACAAAGCTACATTGATCCATATCTATCAATTTTGGCAAGACCTTTGCAATTCTTTTTGCTAATATAGACATAAACACTTTATAATCATGCTTTAAAATTCAAATGGTTCTATATGAAGTTGGGTCTGATTGGTCTTACCCTCTTTGAATAATTGAGAATAAACAGCTTTCTTCTCAAGTTTGTGGTACTTCCCTTTTTTTTAAATACTATTAAACAAACTTTTCCATATCTGTGTCACATTCTTCCCTCCTGACTTTCAAACTTCCACAGGAATGCAATGCCTCTGTGGAGACTTCCCTGAAAATTGATTATACATCACTATTTTTATCTCCTCCTAGCCTGACTATTTAGTTGTTGAACCTTATTTTCTACTAATCCTGGCATAATTGAGTCTTCCATAAATATTTCCATTTGTGCTCTTTCTTGATTTCTACATTTCTCTGTTTTATACAAATTTTCATAAAATTTCCAAAATATCTGTAATATCTGTATATGATCTATATTTATTTTTCATGCCAAAGGCTCCCTAATTTTGGTGACAATGCACTCTACTTTCATTGCCTTGTGCTCTGGAGTTGTTATCAAAAATATAGTTGCCGAACAGCAATCTTTTTAACTCATGCATATTATCTAATACTCTTTTATTTTCCCTTTAGCACTCTGCAGTTGCTCCTGTTCTTGTTCTGTGAGATACCCCTTATTCTGTAAAACGTTAACCTTTTTCATCCCCTCTAAGTAATTCCTATTAGTTCTTAAACATATCTCTTTTTTTAATTTCTGCCTAATTTTTTAAACTCTGTTTTCATTTTTATCCCACTCTTCTTTCGGAACAAATTTCTAATTTTTTCCAATAACTGTTGAATAATTCCCACAACCCTTTCCTCATTTTCTTCTCTTTTTATCAGGAAGGCTGGAACACACCGCCATTTCATTTTTACTTCATTACCCTGCATTTTTTTTTGTCAGTGCATCTGAATTAGATATATATAAACTGATCTCATAACTACTATTATGTTTCAGTAGTAGGTTTATGGTACTTGTTACAGAGATCATCTATGCAATGTACTTAATACAGTCTTAATACTAAGTAGGCCATTGCTAAGTCAGAAGAAACATAGAAAATACTTTTTTATTAGAGATATGTATGACATTCCATGTGTCAAAGATATAGGTTCATAGGTTCATAGGTTGGTACTAGGCTATCAGCCCTGGGGCCTATACAAGCCTAGCCATAACAATTCCCTGGCTATTTCTTCCCACATTATTTACTTTCCTGGACCCCTGTCTAGCAGGGCGACTGACGTGATCCCTGGGGTGAATTTCCTTTCTCCCATCCAATCGTCAAGGTTCCTCTTGAAGAGGTCCAAAGAGGCACTCTGCTTGACATGTATGAGCAATCTATTCCAGAGTCTGGGGAGTCTCTGGGTCAGGAACCTATCCCTCCAACATGTTTTGTTTATTGTGATGACAAGGTTTAGATCCCTGGAGCGTGTAGCTCTGAGGGATTGGGATTTCTTTAAGTGTAGCATGTCCAACAGCTCTGGGTTTGACATGGCCTTGTATGTTAAGCAGAGATCGCCTCTGAGTAGACGATATGCGATAGAGTATAGCTGGAGTTTTTAAGGCGGTCAGCGTAGGGCATCTGCTTTAGGCCTGTGATTCTTTTAGTGAGGTATTTCTGAGGCCTTTCCAGTTGTTGCAGATGTCTTGAGAGGTACATACCAAATGGGGCGTTGTATTCTATAATGGGTCTAATGAGGGATGAGTACAGTGGGACAATGACCTCCTTTTTTCTGGATGAAAAGCCCTTCGTGATGAGGTGTGCCACATAGAAGGATTTCCTGACTGTTGTGGTGATGTGGTTATTGAAGGTGAGACCACTGTCCACCTGTGTCCCTAAGTCTTTTATCACACTTTCTGTGTTTAGTGTACTGCCACCTATATGGTAATTCATGGATACATGTTTTTCCCAAAGGGATAACAATACATTTCTTGGCATTGAGCTTGAGCCCATGGCTCTGGCACCAAGCATCTGTTTCTGTAAGGCCCTTTTGTAGAGTATCTACATCATTTGGGGATTCAATAATGGCTCCCAGTTTGCAGTCATCTGCAAACTTTGTTAGCCAGAGTCCCTTAGTGTTGACCTGTACTTCAGAGAAGTAGATGCCAAACAAGAGCGGCCCCAGGACTGAACCCTGAGGTACTCCACTTGTCACTTGTCTGGAGCTGGATTTGGAGTCGGCTACTTTTACAGTGTGGGTTCTATCAGTAAGCCATTTAGCAACCCATTGGGTGACATAGGGATTAATGCCCAACTTAGTAAGTTTATCTATGATTCCAGAGTGAGGGATGGTGTCAAAGGCCTTGGCAAGGTCTAGATAGGCTGTGTGGACCACCTTACCCTTGTCCATGGCTCTGGAGACTGATTCAAAGAAGTCAATCAGGTTCAGGAGACAAGATCGGCCCTTCACAAACCCAAACTGGGTGGGGTCCAGTGTTTGAAGGTTGCCAGTGTCTTTGTTTATAAGTTCCATGATAATACGCTCCATGGCCTTGCAGATAAGGCTTGTCAGACTGATGGGTCAGTAGTTTCCGGGATCCAAGGTGGATCCCCCCTTGTGGATTGGGATAACTGTAGCTCTGCGCCACTCAGTGGGCACGAAACCTGAGGTGAGGCTATGATTAAACATGACACTTAGGTGAGGTGCCAGTTCATATTGTAGTTCATGTAGTACACAGCCCGGGATGTCATCTGGTCCCATGGATGCTGTATTCTTGGCTTTAGAGAGTGCATTTTGTACCTGTGTGGCCGTTATTACTGGAATTTGGCAATCTTCCGGTATTGAGATGGGCCATTTAGGGGGTGAGAGTGGGGTGAAGTTGGCACTGAATCGATCTGCCAGGATATTGACAATATCCTTCGGATCAGTATATTTAATGCCATTCTGTTTTAGCTCAGAGCAGATCTGAGCATTGCCATTTAGATTCTTGACATAATTATAGAATGCTTTGTGGTTATCTTTGGAATCTTTGGCAATTTTATTTTCGTAACTAGGTTTGGAGGATTTTATGAGGCATCTCACATCTCAGTTTCTTACTGAGGCTAGTAAGGGAGTTTTTTGCATCCTGGGATTTTCCTCTTTTCTGCAAAAGTTTCTTCCTTTTGTTGTAAAGTTTGTAATGTCTTTCAGCATTACTGATCATTACTTATCTATGAAATGAAACAAGACAAAAATGAATATGTACCATTAGCTCTTCACTTATAAGAAAGGTCTTTCTTCAGAGAACACTGCAGCCGTTTGTTAATAAATGGTCATAGTGTTTTAGACATACCCTCACTTCTGTACTAGTCTCTCATTCCAACAAACTCATTTATATGAAGTTGCTGTACAATCTGCAATAATCACCATAAGATGGAATAAAGATTCCAAGGTTATAATCATAGAACTAATCATATTTTTCTGTGTTGATTTTGTATAAACTGCAAATGGACATTCTGTTAGTATTTAATGACATCATGCAACCTTGAATGTTGCTGTGTTTGATGCAATGTTTGCAATAGAGATCTTCTAAAGTTCTGCAATTTAAGTTAAAACTCTGAAGAAATACTTCCTTACAAGCTTCTTTTTATTATCATTACTATATATTTTTATTTACATGTTATTTTTCACATAAACTGTTAACTTTTTAATAAATAAACTCTCATCTAAAGGTTATTAAAATTTATGTTTGCACAGAAAAACAGTTATAATATAATAGATGGGGAATAATGTGACCAGTGTTTATATGTCTTTCTAGTTATCAACTCTTTCTTCATAGGCCAAAAAAAAACAAATTTTCTTTAAATTGTTTACGTTTTTATATATATATATATATATATATATATATATATATATATGTATATATATATATATATATATATATATATATATATATATATATATATACAAAAACAATTTCATCATAATTATATTTTATAAATGCCCAAAATATTTCCTCATAAATGTATTTTATAAACCAACCTTAACACAAGCCGTAAAGTGCCATTGCTATATCAGTAAAGTGCAATTCTTTTAGTTTACTATCAGTTTCAGACGTAACACATTGAATTCTACGTATTGTTTTTGAAATAGTCTTCAGTTGTTATTTATTTATATTAATTGTTTACTCAACGTTTTATGCTCTGCTTTCTCTGTTTTCCATTCTTTGAATGTGAAATTTGATTAAATAGTTGGTTACATACACATGTCCTCATAAGCAAAGGCATATGATTTCATGAAAAAATTGTGTATGTATGTGTGTGTGTGTGTGTGTGTGTGTGTGTGGATGTATCTGTAAGTCTGTGTATGGGTTTCTGTGGGCAATTCCTTCATTTTATATAAAAAATAATAACAATATTTTCAGGAAACAAGTGGGCAAATACCTCACATATGGAAGGGTCTAGGGGTGCAGCATCCTTCAGAAAAGATTTGCTTCCCACTTTGCAGTACTTGCAATGAAATTATTTTTGTGTATGCATTCTTGTTTATTTATTTATATAAGTACAATACTGACTGAACTAATTTTTCCTCACTTTTGAATGGCCTCATTTTCAAATCTTCATTTCCTTCCAATTCTCTGATTGCCTTCTGTTACCCTTTGCAGGACAACCTTCTTTGCAAGTCAGAACAGTCTATTCTTGTAGAGGCAAAAAAGTGGTCCAGTGGAGACTACTGGAAATAAGGGGTCTTCAGTAAATTAGCTCTATCCCACGATCAGGCACTAGAACTGCTTGCATAAGTCCACATGTCCTGGGCTGCAAGTATTGAATGTTAGCATATGTGTTTGAACATATCTGTGTTAGTCATTCTTTGTAATCATTAGCACTGCACAGGATCAGTTCCCAAACTCTAGTTGTAGTGGGATATACAGGCGAGTTATGCAGGACACTCTGCCAAGGAAAGAGAGCTGGTGTTTACCTGCTTTACAACCATACGGTAAGATGTCTTGAAACTGGAATTCTGTTATAGCATGGATCATCAATGGCATAGCTTGAACCACTGCTGTTATACCAACAGTTACCCCAAGGCCACAAAGCTCAGCATGGTCACACTCTATGAGTATTACAAATGGCTACTCCATTCACCTACCCTCACATTATCAGGTGGGCTTCTGAGATGGCTATGGTTGGTAAGTGCACAAAAAACATGTTTTCAGAAGTATTGCAATTCAGCAGATGCAGTTTTAATCCAAGGCATGTATTTCCTACCCATTTGTTGTGGAGTAGGAAATATTCTGTCCCACTACTGGACTGTTGGAGAAATATGTTTATTAGTTTTCCATTTTACTGTAATTAAGAGGACAATTTATTTTTCTGTTTCTGTTACCATAGTCACCCACTTGGTTTTGTCTTTTTCTACCTATTTCTCTATTATGGCTACCCATGATACCTCATGGTTGTATACCTTCATAGTACTGGGTACCAAAATCAATACATTATTTTTTTTTATTTTATTTTCAGGGGTATCACTAAGTTACATTTGGAATCTAGTTGTTGATTTCGTAATTAAGTTGTTTTAATTAGGTAGTATTACTTAAACATTATTTTTTTTTATTTTATTTTCAGGGGTATCACTAAGTTACATTCAGAATCTAGTTGTTGATTTTGTAATTAAGTTGTTTTAATTAGGTAGAATTACTTAAACATTCTATTATTATAATTAATCATATGCTCATACCATCATGTGAACTATAGAAAGGTATAAAGCAACTTTCAATTGTTCAGGTCACATTAAATCATAATTCCTTTGGCTTATGATGTGCTTCTGTTTAAATGGGTATTGTTTCCTTTATCAGAACTTAAGCTTCTGAACCATGCTACTTTGATCAAAAATTGTTTTCTTTTCATTAAATTTGCCCAAGAAGGGAAAAAGACTCAGTCTTGATTATTTTTGTCCACAATGCATGCATTGAAATGTTCCTTGGCTGATGATATTCTCAGTGGTGAGTAAATTAAATAGAAATAGCTTGGGGGGGGGGGGGTCATTAGAGTTGCCAACTTTTCATGTCAAAATTCTAGACATTGATGTGAAAGCAAAATGCATGCAGACTAGAAGTGTGCATTTACCCTCCCCATTGATGGGATTCTTGTACAATATTACTGTGCACAATGTTAGTGACAATGTCCCTACGACCAGTCATTCCTTACGTCAAAACCTATTTTGACAAATGTCCGTTTAAGATTTTTCTGCTTTTGGCATTGATGGTACAATCTTTAGTAC
This sequence comes from Protopterus annectens, assembly GCF_019279795.1. Lineage (NCBI taxonomy): Eukaryota > Metazoa > Chordata > Ceratodontiformes > Protopteridae > Protopterus > Protopterus annectens. The sequence continues at coordinate 151,150,068 of NC_056731.1, forward strand.
TGTTTGTTTTCAAAAATGCTTGGAACTGCACTGCTGTATAAACGTATTTCTTGCAAAGACCACAAAACAATTCACATTCAAAAGCACTATCCAAATTTCTTTCTCCAGTCAGAAACTTACTTTTTTATCAGTTCTGCTGGAAATCACCATGGGAGGATATCTTATTAAGAAATACAACAAAAAACACTTCCATGTCACCTCAGTCTACTAAATCTACCAAATTAGTTTGAAAGCAGCTGTTCCTTGTCTTTTCCTTACAAGCCATAAGATTCAAAACACATGCCTGAAAAAGGGTGGTGCTATCCAAGACATATTTATTAAGTTTGAGCAGGTAAGACATTCCTTAGTGCTGAGGCCTGTATGCCCACTTTTCTAAAGCTAGCTTGCCTTCTACACTGATAATAGAATAGCATCAAGGTTCTGCCACTGGCGTCTGTACATAACATCCATCCTCTGTTTTCTTCAGGTAGGGAGCCACAGGGCAGGCAGGCTCTTACAAAAGCTGTCCATAATCCTTTAGGCAATTATCTCGATTTTTTATGTACTTCTCTGAATGTATTTTTCAGTTCCCCTAACCACATCAAGCTGGGGGAGCATATTTATGCCTGGAACAAATGTTACTAATCAAATCTATTTAAGGCAAGAAATGAAAGGGTACAGGTTGCTTTTATGAAAGTAAAATGTTCAAAATATTTATAAGGAAAAAGAAAAGTAAAGTATATAATTAGGTATTGATGGAATATGAACAAAATAGTGGAAACATGGAATAGTATATTAAAACAGTAACAGGTAGGTATGTAAATACATTTGAAGCACCATCTGTAGTTCTGAAACCATTAAAAGAAAATTAGATAAAGTGGCACATACGTTGAATGATTAGGGGAAAGGCATGTAAGATACATCATGCTTAGCAAATTGGTTGTTTTTTGTTTTGTGTAGAGGTAATGCTTCATGTTGATATTTTGCTTGCAGTTTGGGGTTCATATAATTTCTTAGTTATGTGGCATTATTGGTAATATGCTTCTTGTATATAGATATTAATATAAAGTAACATTTCTTCAGTTGTACTGGTGTACCTTTTTTCATACCTCACAGTAGTACAGATTTTCCCAGAATGTCCAGATTTTTGCCTCATATTTTTGGTCCATTTTTCATAAAATTCTGTTTTTTTGGCAAATCATTGTCAAGTCATTAAGAAAACAATGACATACATTTCAGTTTCAGGCTTCATACCCTTCAGAAAATTCATGCTAACACAAAACCAGTTATTCTATCAACTTTCTAGGTTTGTAAGAGCAATATTTAAAATTTACCCTATTTTTGGGCCTTTGCCCCTCCATTGTTTTTGACTTTGTCCAGATTTCTTGCTCTAAGAGGTATGCCTTTTTTCATCTGATGAATTATTATATCTCATGTTGTCAAGCCTCAATGACTGATACTATTTTCAGTAAAACGACTATCAATGAGTGCATCAGCTGTTACATTTTGTTAAAGTTGATGTACATATGTGGTTCTATCAAATATCATTTTAGGTGACTCAAGCAATAAGCAAAACGTTAACACTTACACAAGATTTTCTTATTACAGTGTCCTTGAATTTAAAATATTTATAGATTAGGGTTCTGGGAACAAGATCTCCATATACGTAGGTGGGAAGGTGGGTGCACAGCCCACTACAACATTTATTTTTTAATGACGTATGGTAGTTTGAACTATGGTATGATGTTGTGGGTGGTTGACAGGGTCTGTTGCTGACAGTTTAGTTATTATTAGATGACCCATATCATTTCCTTTATACCTTACCACCTGTTTCCTCCCACCGTCAGACTCCTCCCCTTCCTGTAACAAAGCTAATTCTTACAATCTCCTCCAGCCAGCATTACACATATCAACCTATTCCACTACAGTCCTTTTTCTAACTATTGACTAGCCACCTTTCTCAACTTTCTCTTCTAAACCATAACCTTGTAAAGCCATAACCTTGCCTACCACTCTCACCTATATTACTTTTCCCTCTTCAACCATGCTTATTTCAGTCCTCTATACTCTACTCCTGCTTTTGCTATTCCTCCTACTCACTCTTACATAATCCCCCACACTTCTACCTCCTTTTCATTAAGACCCCACCTACCCTCATACTTATGACTTCTCTTACTCTCATCAACATATAGCTATCTCTGCTTCTGCCTTTCCCAATAATACTCAATTCCCTAAAATAAAAACACTCCCTCCCACCCACTAACAAAGTACATTAAATACTACCCACTAAAAATAAAACCTCATTATTACCCTACTACCCTGGTCTTATCAGGTGACATTCACCCAAACCCAGGACCATTCTCTAACTCTACCACCCCAGTAAACAACTCACCAAATGCAGGCTACTTATCTAAGACAGACAACAAATCTCTTTCTACGCTATCAATACCTGAAGCATCCTTAACAAAGTCAGCCAATTTCATGCATGGATATTTACTTACAACCCTGAAGTTATTCACTAACTGAAACTTGGCTAAAACCACAATACCTAGATAAAGATATACTCCACCCTGGATATATTATACTCCGCCTAGATTGCCTTCACAAAAAAGGAGGAGGAGTTGCCATTGTATACTCCACTAACCTCACTATCTCCCATCTTAAGTAATCTATCCCGTCCTTTACTCCTGCTGAAATACTGGCAACTAACCTGAAGCTCAATGACTTTACTACCATTACTGTAGTAACCATCTACATCCCACCTGGGGACAACATCCCCTTGTCAGAAAACATTCTCTCATATCTCTCTCAAAACCTCCCTAATGAAGCCATCCTCCTTGGGGATGTAAATATAAATTGGCAAACCCCCAGTAATCTTAACTCTTAAATCTATATGGATTTACATAACTAACCTCTCAATCAACCCATACAAATAACTCTCACTCTCTTTGCACTGTCATAGATTGGATACTTGTCTCAAATCCCTCCAAATACCACAATCCAGAAACACTTCCCAACTCTCTGAGTGTCCACTCACCAATTAAAGTGCTCAGGTATACTCACCATCTATATAAACCACACAGAGTCATCTCATGTCATAAACTCTCCAACTGTAACCTAGAAACATTTAGTACCATCCTCTCTAGAGTTAATTGGAACTTCCTCACCCAGTTCCCACTTGATGAAGCAGTCCAAGCCTTCAACTCAACTTTCCTTGACATCTTAAACTCACTAGCCCCACTCCAGAAAGTATGGATAAAAATCTAATATAGCCCTAGACACAGTTGCATGGTTCTCCAGCTATCTCACTGACAGACTGCCATCAGTGAGATGGCAGTCTGTACTATTTACTCCCCTTCCAGTAAGAATGGGTGTTCCCCCAAGGATCCATTCTTGGACCACTACTTTTTAATATATTCACCGACTTACTCTATTCTTCTTGTCCACAATCTACAATAGTCTAATATGCTGATGACTCTACAGTCATCCCCATTGCCAACTCTCCCTCTGAACTTCTAACAACTACCCAGTCATCCTTCAACTCAGTTGAGACATGGGTCTCCAATAATCAGCTCATCCTCAACCCTAAAAAAAAACAAAACTGTTACTCTTTCTCCCCAAAACAGCTAATCTCATCAAATCTTCCTTCTGTATAATGTCCCTAAACAATACCCTTATCGAAGTTGAATCTAGCGCAAAACTCATCATCATTATCATTGAGGATCAGCTGAAATACGACCTTCACATAAATAATTGTATTAGAAAAAACAATCAGAAACTCGGATGTCTGTACAGAAATAAAACATTTCTCACCGCTGAAGCCAGGATTACTCTCACACATGCCTATCTTCTACCATGCTTAACATAGTGCTCCCAAATACTCACTAATCTCAACTCCACCCTACTTACTAAGCTTGAGTCAACCTATCACAAGATAGCTACATCTGCAGCTCAACAAACCTATAAATCCCACAACTACTTCTCCCTAAAATACCTAAATTAGCTTGATCTACCTCACCAGCGTCTGCTCTCCCAGCTCCAAGTCATATACTCCATTCTATATCAGCCAGGCTTCTGTCCAGCTCTAAGCTCCCTCATCTCCCACTATTCCCCTACAAGGCAACTCAGGAACTTCATCCAAGATCTATTACAAATCTATAAACCCTGGTCCAAAACTGGGTGTAACATATACAGCTACCACCCCTCTATAGCATGGAACAAACTTCCACTTGAAATCAGATCCCTTACACATCCCAAAGAATTTAAATTGGCCACAAAAGAGTACTTTATAAGGCAGTGGACCTGCAACTGTTCTCAGCTTCCCTGAATTTATCTATTCTAACAAATTAACCGTCATTTGTTTCTCTCCTTACTTTTCCCTCTCATAATCATCCTCTACCCTTTTTTATCTATTCCTTCCTTTTTCTTCCAGCCACCTTTTCACGTTCTTTCTCATTCCTTAGCTGCATATACCTTGTAGGACACTGGTACAGTTCATGTATGACATAACACCTAGTATAAACATCAACCTAACTTTGCTTCCCATGTAACTTCTTATGCATGTATATCTGAAATTGTAACACAGTACTGTTGGCATTCTCTTTTGATTTTGTCTTTCAAGCATTATGGACTACTGTACAAGTTCTTAAACTACCTTGTAATTGTAAAATTGTTTGTATTATTTGGAGCATTTCTCCCCAGGCATCTGCTAAAAAGGGGCTTTTTGCTCAGACAGACACTCCTGGCTAACAAATGTAAAATAAATAAATAAAATAATAAATAAATGAGTCCTTATAGATTATTATGGATCTTTTTTTGCCTAAGTTCACTTTTACCAGTTATCAAGCATTAAGCAAATAAATAAAATAACTGGGGATTATATATATGATGTAAAGAACTACACAAAGTAATGCATGTACCAGTAGACCAGGATAACCATCCTCTAGAGATACATCTTCCCAAATAATGAGTCTTCATATTATATAATTTTGAACACTGTTTTGGAAAAGTTGTTTTCCATTTTTGAATTTGCAATACAGTAAAGAAAGGAAGATAACAGTTTTGACCAAACCCAATTATTTCCAGTTTCTCGATTATGATTTGCCCTCAGAGATGACTATTTAATTCAGAAGGAGTTATGGGGCATAGAAATCTCCCCACCTGCTTAAAACATTATTTTCAGATTGTTGAAATTCACGATCATGTGACAACAGCTGTACATAATCTGAAAAATAAAACTGTCACATTTTCCCATGTTACTTTTGCGACCATGCATTCTGACCAGCAAGCCTCCTCCTATAGGTCTTGATCCCATTTATTTCTCTCTAGAAAGTTTGCAGCAAAAAGAGAAGAACTGACTTAAAAGTCAATCATCCGGGAACTGCACTCTAGTTTGCATCCTGGCAATTATGGTGCTTCTAGTTAGGCCTTTAAGCCCCACCTCCAATTGCTGACATAAACAGACACATATCAACGAAGGTCCTCTAATGCCCTTCCCAGGCATCTGCATGCTACCACCCAAGCATAATGAGTGCTGACATCACTGGCTTGGGAGTGCTGTTCCTATTTTCTGGTCCAGATCGTTTTCGTACCTTGCAAATCCCCAATTGTTTGCTGGGTGAAAGTAGGCCAACCAGAACCACTTCATTCTCCTCCCAGGATGGACAAGCTAGTATCGACTGTTCACCTCCATCCTTGCCCATCTGGCTCTTGCAGCACCTGAGACCCTTTTTTGAAATTGGTTTATCTTTCAAATAGTCAGGGTTTCATCTCTCTCTCTCTCTGTCTGTCTCTGTCTCTCTCTCTCTCTCTCTCTCTCTCTCTAGATCACAGAGTCAGCAAAATGATCACAGGTTTCTCCTACATCTCAAATAATGTAATGATGACCTATTATCCAAAGTAATAGTCTCCTGTGGCAATGGCAAGCCCTAATCTTTGACACTGTGTCACAGCCTGGCATGTCATGACCCTGCAGCAGCAGAATATGGTCTTGAGTAGTGTGAGATGGCTTTTATCCCGAATAGTAACATTCCTATTGAGAACAAACACAGCAACAGTCATACCTAGATATTTGGAAGTGACTGTTCAAGTAATACACATCTGTACAACGAAAGGAGCCGAATGCCAGAGACATGAATTTTCCTGATAACAGTGCACTGAAATACTGAGCCATTAATTGTGTGCTGTATATCTGTACTGAAAACTGGATGATTTTAGAAAACTCTCAAAAGTCAAAGCAAATATTGGGAATGAATTTAGAACATGCCTTTCTCAGTTCTTCTGGTCATAAATAACAGGACACAGTGGTCAGACCCAGTGATCAAAACCCAAATAGGATGCATTTCAGTTAATCGAATAATGCAACAAGCAGATTTTGCATTTCATGAAGTAAAAACAGTTCTTTAACACAGCAGAACATCCCACGAACTTCTGGATGCAGGGGATTATCAAGTATCTCACAATTGTTTCATAACTAAAGTTTTACTCTTTTTTGAATCACGATTAGCAGCATAACTAGCTTAAATCAGATTTAATTATCACAAGAGAAGCTGCCTGTTTTCTTCCTCTTTACATAAACACTTCATGTGTGAGGTCAAATCTCAATAAAACTTGGTACAAGCTATGAACTGACAACTGGAAAGCATGTTATCACTTGCAGTCAAGACTGTCACAAAGCACTGTCTTATTTTTAGGCTTTTAAATAACAATCAAAGAAAACACAGTCTGAGTTATAGATTTTTTCTAAGAGTGCATGATTAGAAGAAACCCACTATTCTGGCTTCTAATCAATGTCTTTAAGGCTTTCAGAACACAGGGTTTGAAGCAGAAGTAAAATTCACAATCCTGTCCCAAAAATATTGAAATCTTCTCTTCATATAGCACAGCTGCTGGCAGTCACCTTCAAAGTCTGTTCTGAACTGACTCCTCCTCCTTCATGCAGTTGTCTCATTTTGAGTACTTGTTTAGCTATCCTCAGATGCTATTTAATGAGGATTCAGTCCTACTAAGCAAGCCAACTTAACTGTATAGTGAAAGCTCAAGGGTTATAAAGGAGTCAGTGTTCTACTTTAATAAAATAATAAGGACATAAAAACAAAATACAACAGTAAGACATTTTCTCATCCAAGTGGACCTCTTAAGACTGTCTAAAGAAGTCTACATGGAGGACAAAAGCTCTTACTGTGATATTTGTTTGTATGCATTTAATATTTTATTAAAGTGGAACTACAGTTCACAACATTTATTTTGTCTGCATCCACCTCACGAAACACACAGCATTCTAAACTGCAATTGTGACCAATGTATTAAACACAGGACAATTAACACCAACAAAAAATTTCAATATGAAATATTTAATATTCAAACATTACAACTATAACTTAAAATTACATATGTACAGGCATCATTGAATCGATCAGCAAACTTCTTCCTGATATATAAGCCGAGTTAAAACCTCTCCGCTCACTGTGGAACACCAAACTTATGAGGTAGCATGACACCACTCACCTCACCACTGTCACCACCAAAAGCATCATGCACTGGGAAAAGGGGAAATAGAATATGGGGGTCAAACAGAACCCTTCTTACTCTGCCCTTTTAACCCAAATCCATAAAACCTGATAAAAAACCCTAGACAAAGGGAAAGGGAAGACAGAATTATCACAAAAACTCATGCCGAAAAGATTGTCACTCATGAGCTTAAACATAAAATTCCTGAAACTTCACCCCTTTGTATCTCACTTTCCCAAAACTGACATAAATTCCTCACAACATTTGACACTTTTCACCCCATTCCTATTAACGACTATACCAAGTTCACATTAACCTTAAACTTGAGCACACCCCCGCCCCAATTATATTTGTCCACATCCATCTCATAAAATACACAGCACTCCATATTGCAATTTCAGTCAGTTTATTAAACAAAGGACAGTTAACATCAACAAGAAAATTCAAGATGAAATACTCAATATCCAAGCATTAAAATTGTAACAGAAAAAAAAAAATATATATATATATATATATATGTGTGTGTGTGTGTGTGTGTGTGTGTGTGTGTGTGTGTGTGTGTGTGTGTGTGTGTGTGTGTATGTGTGTGTGTGTGTGTGTGTGTGTGTGTGTGTGTGTGTGTGTGTGTGTGAGTGGCCATATATATGTGTGTGTGTGTGTGTGTGTGTGTGTGTGTGTGTGTGTGTGTGTGTGTGTGTGTGTGTGTGTGTGTGTGTGTGTGTGTGTGTGTGTGTGTGTGTGTGTGTGTGTGTGTGTGTGTGTGTGAGTGGTCATATATATATATATATATATATATATATATATATATATATATATATATATATATATATGTATACATGGGTCTATGTCAAAATATCGAAGACCCATATAATCAACTTGCAAAACATCGAAACCAAATCAACGAAAATCTGGTTACTCGAAAGCTGACAGTAACATTGAACTATACAGCTGAGCAGAAGTCCAGTCTTCACTTAAATAAATAGTTCTACAATTAAAGACTGCCTACAGTAAATAACTGTAAGCAGTCTTTCAGGGGGCCAAGCCCCCCTGCACCCCCCCCCATGTGGAGGGCTGCGTTCCCCACACACTCACTAAATTATATATACCAACTATGGGATCACACTACAGTGAGAAAAGGATAAATTTCCCAGTCCTCGCTGTACCGTGATCTCCAATTCAAAGCACTGATCTTTATTGACTGTAGGCTGTCTTTAATTCTAGAACTGTTCCTTTAAGTGAAGACTGGACTTCTGCTCACTTGTATAGGTCAGTGTTCTGGGATTCATTTTTGTCATCTTTAGCAACTGACAAATGATTTGATTTGGTCTTGATGTTTTGTAAGTCAATTAAATGGGTCTTAAACCTTTTTAGGTAGACCCAAATAAATAAATAATATATATATATATATAAATGTATGTATATAGGCATTGTTGAACCACTCATCAGCCTTCTTTCTCATACACAAGCAACATTAAACTCTCTTCACTCATTGTGGAAAGCCATCCTTATCATTGGTGTGGCACCACTCATTTCACCACTGTCACCATCAAAACTATGCTAAATTGAGAAAAGGAGAAACAGAAGAAGGGTTCAAAATGAACCCTTCTCACTCTGCCCATCAGCCTGTCATGATGGGATGTTCCTCCTTTCCCCCCTTCCTCCTTTTTTTTTCTTTTTTTTATTTTATTTTAAAAACCTCTAATCAGCTCCTTCAGAAGCAATGAAATGTGGACATTCATCAAATGTAAACCTATGTCATTCTAATGAGCCCCACCTCTCATGTATCAGCTCAAGTCTCTGCCATCAAAATCTGTATGACCAATCATAAGCAAACCTAACCCTCATAATGCCCTGAAAGCTCTATGACTTGAAAAATACCTAGCTCTCTTCAGAAACATAAACTTATTCACCCATCTCCATACCAACCTTGATACAATTTCAAACCATAATATCATCATCCTTGGCCATCTTTGCTCTAAATTCAGCAAATCTCCGATAATTTCAATGAATAATTTCCTATTACGGATGCACCCTGAATCATTGCCCCCTAAGTGTATAATGAAAACACGAGGCACTCCCAACTCTGCCTGTATTCTTCAACTTTGCCCATGAGCTGATGCCACCTCAGTCCTCTAAATCCATGCTACAGCACATTCCATCCACCTTCCTGCATCCCCAACATGCTTCCTCCAGGTCTTATGATTCTATTTAACAAACAGATCACAAATGAACATCTCAGCATAACAATGTTTTCACTTGCAAAATAAAACAAAATTATCCTGCTAAGCAATCATGCAAACTCAGCCAAACAACCAATTATCTTATGTAAGATAAAAATTCTCTAGATGACCAACACTCCATTCTTTTGACCATCTCCACTGATCTACCCTATTCTGCTAAATCAGAAGCTCTCACAGCAAGAAAGCAAGAACTAAGAAAGCAGCATACCAAAAGTAAGGACTTCATTATATTCAACCATTTAAAACGCGCAGCATTATAAAGATATGGCAATTAATTGTTATATTAGAGCTATCAAAAAAAAAAACAGCACTGTGAACTGAACTTAGTATATATGGTACTGTGTAGAGTACTGCAATGCAAGTTAAAGGTATATGCCCTTTTCCCCACTGTAGTGCGATCCTGGAGTCAGTATATATAGTTGGGGGGTGTGGAGGGCGTAGCCCCCCACCTTGTTTGTTTTATATTGTATTTTACCAAAAACTTCAAAACAATAAATTTTAAACAAGATATAGCTGCAACACCAATGACTAACTTTATCCAGAAGACAATATGTACTCAAACATGTGCCCCCCGCACCCACCCAACTATATATATATATATACTAACTCCAGGATCGCACTACAGTGAGGAAAATGGCATATACCTTTTACTTGCCTTACAGTACTCTGCACAGTGCCATATATACTAACTGCAGTTCAGTGAAATGAGTTTTCAGTAATTTGAGTTTTCAGAGAAGTAGTTGGGGTGAAATGAAATTCAGTGAAATGAGATTTAACGAAACAAAGTAGACCCATATGTGTATATATGTATATATCTATATATCTATATATATATATATATATATATATATATATATATATATATATATATATATATTTATTTATGGGTCTACTTTGGCCATTGAAATTGCACATAATCAAATCTCACTTACCCATTCCCACATATTCAAAACTACACTAATCCAAAAGCACAGACTACCAAAATCTTTTTCCTTGGAAAGGAACCACTTAGCCACCATGGTGAACTTTGGCCTTTCTTCAGTGTAGTGCAATCTTGGAGTTGGAATATTTAAGTAAGGGGGTTGTGGGCTGTGAATCCCTCCACATGGGGGTTGTGGGGTGCAAAGTCCCCCCACTTTGGTGGGTTTAGTTTTTGGTTTGTTTACATTTTTATTTGTGGTGGCCAAGTGGTTCCTTTCCAAAAGAAAGGATTTCAGTAGCCCATGGTTTCAGATTAGTGGGAACGGGTAAGTGAGACTCGATTACGTGTTAAAGTAGACCAATGTGTGTGTGTGTGTATATATATATATATATATATATATATATATACATGTCTATATGTATGTATACATAGGTAGATATAGATATAGATATATAGATATATAAATATATACATACATACACATATAAATACACGCATATCTTTTTTACATTTGTAGAAAATTGGTCATTATTTTTATTGGTCTGATTGTTACACATCATTAGTTATCATATATTTTTAACGGTACACTTTTTCAGTAGTTGTATCTGATGAAGTCCTTACTTTTGCCACTAAATCAGAAGCTCTTTCACTCAAAATGAATGGGTGTGAAAACCTGTCCCTCTGCTATGCCTTGAAGTTCAAGAACTTTACACATGATTTTAACAAACTGCCCAGCAGAAATAATCTTACCATCTGTTGGTCACCTGCATCTCTCCCACACAAGTTCTGCAATTGTTTCCCTCAGCGCTACTGGGCATAACAATCTCTCAATATTTCTTTTTTGCATCACCACCTGCTGTTCTTGCCCTACTTGATCTATGTTTGAATGTCTTAACCATAACATTACATCTGAATCTAAAATAAAAAAAATGCCCTTCCAAAACAGGGTACCTAGCAACTCTTCCAGTCTGAAATCACCCATATACATGACTGTTGGATAAATCATGAATTCTTACCAAACCCTTGCTAGTTCATACACACCTTTTAGTAGCCCTCTAAGAATCTGCTTTATCAATAGAAAATGACCACCCTCCTTCAACCCTATAACTTTCTCCCAACCTTTCAACATCCTGCCTACCAACCATGATTTTGTGACAACCTTCAAATGATAATATAACCCCCACACTTAGAGCAGCTAAATAAAACTTGATTGAGCTAGATATATCCTCTTGCAGCCACCTGTGCACTAGATACTTCATTAACAACACAAGTGACCATTTCCTTTCCCCAACTGGTAACTGACCAAAAAATGAAGAAAGGGATCAGAAAGCAGAGACATGTGCTTTCCATGTAGAACAGTTGCTGAATTAACCAACTTGCAAACAACTTTCAATGTTGCATAACTCTCGCAGTAATACTACTGTTTCCTCCTCTGCTTCTTGTGCCAGAGATTGAAACCTGCAAAGCTGAAATTGAGAAAGACTATCAGCTATGCCATTGGTATGAAATGGCACATGCCTGGCTGAAAACATAAAATTAATTATCAAACTTTGCAACACCAGTTTGCACAAAACTAGCAAAACCAAAGGAGGCTTAGTTATTTTCCTAGCCAATACTTGCACCACTTCCTTATTGTCCAAGAACAACATCACTCTTCTGTTCCACAACTTCTCCTTCCTAACAACTGAAGATGCCCAAATAGACATGAGTTCCAGAAAGGCAAAATATTTCTTCCATTCAACTGTCCACTCATGCGGCCAGTGTGCCACCAACCACTCATTATCAAAGTAAGCACCCATACCTCCAACAAGCATAACTCCGTATGGACCAACCACTAGTCTTGCAAAAAGAAACACCATTAAAATTGGCTAGAAAAAATGCAGAAAAGCTCAAATCCTCCTTACTCAATCTGAAGACCCTCACAAAATTATGTTTACTCTTCCCTCCTTTCAATACATTTGCACCCAGCTGCAAAAAGTTGTACCCAGACCAAATACCCTACAAGTAAAATTTAACAAGCCAAGCAGCTCCATAACCTCCCTTATCCTAATCTTTTCCTTCCTCAACACTCTTTGAATCTTATTGATTAACTTCAGCAGTTTGCCCTACACTCCTATCTGCATGCACTGTTAGCCCGAAAAAAAAATTCAAAATCTTGCTTGGTCCCTCAATCTTGTCCTGCAGTAACAGCACTCCCAATTCCTTGCACATGCATGTAAATGTCAGAATACCTGTTTTAATATCAAAATTCCTTCTCACACCACCATTCAATAGAAACTCATCTAGATAATAGACTGCTTCTGACTATGAAAATGTTATTAACAAATCCAATATAAAGTCATACTGAATTTTTCAAGTGTTGAACATGCCATGACACAAGCCATGAGTATGACCACATCACAGGAGTACTTTCCATCAAAAACCGTACCTAACCAAGGGCAATCCTCCTGCCTAATCCGTAAAAGCCTAATAAAAATGTCCAGCTTTACCAGTCAGGGATCCATAAACCCCTTCATTACCTTGACAAGATGATATGCGGAGGCATACTGTACTTGTATATGTGCTCTGGAAATGTAGGCATTAACCAATCCCACTTTTGGAAACGATAAATGATGAATTACTCTGAACTTGCCCAGTCATTTCTTAGACACCAAACCCAATGCAGAAACCCTAAAATTCCAAAAAGGCAGTACCTCAGATGGGCCCATAATTCACCCTGCTTCAACCTTTTTGTCAATTAACTTCTGTAATATGCCTTCCTTACCTTTGTTTGAATGCAAATTCCCACACACCATTTTGTTTCCCCACAGCCTTGACTTAATATCAAAACCCCATGTAAATGCCTCCATCAGTTCAGCCACTATCTCTTCATCTGAAAATTATCCAGGAAAGCACCCAGAACCATTACTGTAACAGAGGAATTGGAAGCTTATTTTCCAGCATGTTCTCAAAAAAATCCAGCACCACATAGCCATCAAAAAATGCCCATACCTGTACAATTAGGCTGCCCAACATTCAAATATCAGACACTATCCTGAGACCCTGACACAGTTTGCCCCAATCCACTCTTGTTTTGCCAGCATTTCACAGTCAAATGATTACTACCACAGCTTGAATACAGGTGGGGAAATCTGCAGGTGAGCCATGAACACCTGCCCAAATTAAATGCCCAGCATATCCAGCCTTCTCCCCCAACTCCCTGGATGACCTAATTTGAACTCCGGTATTGTTCAGAAAAGTTGCTACCCATAGATCTGCATGCTATTCTTCTCACAGTAAGCGTTTGTCAACTGCTGTCCTCTTAGTAGACCACTGATCATACCACAACCAGGTATTACCAGCTTGCAACTTTTGTGCCTCATGAATATTCAAAAAATATACCATAAGGTTAATACCTGCAATGCATTCTTCTCCATAATTATAGCCATATAATAAAATAAACTTAAGGTCCAATTCTCCCAAGTCCTTACCCTGTCTTGCCTGGCCTCCTTCTACCTAACGCAGGTAATGCAGCCAACAAATCCTTTGTCCCCAGTGTGTCTGACTTACCTAACCTCTGTAGCCCATCCACATCTGTCAAATCAAACACATCGATAAACTCTCCCTACCATACATTTTCTATAACTGCCAGTGTAATGTGTGGAATAAATGAATATCCCTAATCCCTCTGCCAAAAATGTTTGAGTCACCAACCAATTCCCTGGTGATGCTCTCATTTCACCTCCTCTTGTTACTGTCAGTTCATCTCTGGTTCTAAAGCACTTACTAGTACGTCTACGTTCCACAGGAAGGCCATAGCAACTCTTTCTTCCCAGGGATGAGCTGGCTAGTATATGATGGTCATTTCTATCCTTGCCCCTACTGAGTCTATCAATGCTTAAACTGCTCCCCGAATCCATGTCGTGTGGGGTACAGGTAGGGCTGTACCCATCGGCACCAGACAGTTGGATGGATATTATATTAGCTGACTAAGTGTTGTTCTGTCCTGCGTTTGGCATAAATTATCTTCTTTAGCAATGAGCTACACCTTATTTATAACTGTTATCTGCTGCTCTACTGCACACCTTGTGCTTCCACATCACTGGTCAGTGCTTTGTATATTTCCATTTGCTTACATTTACAAAATACTATGTTTATTGTTCACGCACTTGTAATTCCTTATATACACCACTATCATCTGTACTCAATCTGTACTGTGTTGAATGCACTGCTACTTGTGTTTTTGCACAGGTTATACACCTTAATCATTCACCAAACATCATAGTTACTGCATAATAGTGTTAAGAATGTCTTCAGCTGCTGCCTACTTACTGTATGCACAAGTACCTATTTTCTTCTTTGTTGCAGTACTCTGACAGTTAGTTGTCTTATATATAAATAAATATATATATATATATATATATATATATATATATATATATATATATATATATAGTTTTAGTGTCTGTAAAATTATAACTTTTACTGTGACCATTTACCAATAAATCTTCCCTGGGATTTACATTGTAAATTACCTCTTCCCATTGCAAACATCAAGTTATCAAATGCACAGTTGCTCCATACTCTCTTAGTTTAAGTTCAATGTACTCATTGAAATGTAAGTCATAAATAGCCCCAATCCCAATTAATTCACGGAATAATGCCTCTAATTATGTATTACATAATAAAGTAATAAACAAATACTATCTGCCTACATGTGTAAAGTAATTAGTACGTGATAAGGAATGACAGTTGTGCACGAAACATATAGGTTCATAGGTGGTTACTAGGTTATTTTAAGACTAGCCAAGTTTACCCCAAGTTTACCAAAATATTGCTGACTTGTGTTGATACCCAAGGAATGTTATGGTTATGATAGAGGCTTGGACACGTCAAGTGTTTACATGCTGCACGTGTCCATTAGGGACATAGGTTCAAAACCAGGGGTAAATTTGAAATGTCCCATCTATGGTCTAAGTTGCATTTGAGTAGGGTTAGGAATAAGCTTTTTTCACTGGATAAGAAATCTGTTCATAGGTTCATAGGTGTTTACTAGGCTAACGACCACAAGGGCCGTTTTAAGTGTAGCCATGCATCCCAAATCTCTGACAAGTTCTGATACCCTTGATAAGTGTAAGCATGGGCCTGGGAGATGAACCATTTAAAGGTTACCTGTGTCCATTAGAGACGTAGGTGCCAAACCAGGGCTGAATTTTTGGTTTTCTATCCAATTGTCCAAATTGCACTTGAATTGAGTTAGGGAGGATCTCTGCTTCACATGGATGGGGAGCCTGTTCCATAGATGGGGTAGTCTCTGGGATGCATACCTATCTCTCCAGCAGGACCTATTTATATCACAGGCAAGGTTTAAGTCTTTAGAATGGGTAATTCTGGTGCTATTTGTTTTGTGGATATGCAGAAGGTCCATCAGAGTGGGGTCTGACAATGCCCTGTATGCCAGGCATAGATCTCCCCTCAAAAGCCTGTAGGAGACAGAATACAGGGATAGGACTTTGAGGTGGTCTGCCCTGTATTCCTTTAGTGAGGAATCTCTGTGGACATTCCAATGGTTGGATGTGCCTGGTTAGGTACATGCAAAAGGGGGCATTGTACTCAATGATAGGTCTGATGAATGCTGAATACAGTGGAACATTGACTTCCTTGGACTTAGATGCCATATCTTTGTTTATAAGTTGCACAACTTAGAATGATTTCCTCGCCACTGTAGACACGTGATGATCAAAGGCTAGATTACTATCTATGTGTGACCCTAAGTCCAACTCTAAGGGGTATGTTGTCAATATGATAGTTACCAGGGATAGATGACTTCCCAAATGATACTATTATGCATTTGTTGGCATTTAATTTTAGTCTATGGCTCTAACACCAATTGTTTGTCTGTGTCAGCCCTTCCTGGAGAACATTTGTGTCATTGTGAGATTTAATGACAGCTCCTAATTTGCAAGCATCTGCAGATTTAGTCAGCCAGAGACAACTGACATTGACCTTGACTTCTGAGAAGTAAATGCCAAAAAGGAGCGGTCCAAGGACTGATCCCTGAGGGACTCAACTTGTGACTCGCCTCTTTGTAGAGGTGGACTCCCCAATTCTAACTACATTGTGTGCATGATACATATATCACACCTTAACCAGGGATGTTGTGAGACATCAGAGTGAAGGGTGAGTGACTTACAGTGCCTTGGTGTGTGATAACATGTATACCATGCACACTCTATACGATATGGCAAAGAGAAAATAAACTTATATGCTCAGGTAGAGGGCATGCTAAGTAGATAAGTGCATTTAAACCTGGGGTCACTACATTACACTGCTTAAGTATGCATGTCTCAGCAGCAGACACAGGAAAAAAGTAAATAGCTCTTTCTGAACTGTTATTATCGCCCATGTTTTTTTCTGTTTTTAATTCTTATACATCTGATAAGGGTGAGACATTTTGAGAAAGTAAACATGAGGGGTAGATAGATACTGTGAATTCCATGCTAAGTTTAGTGCATAGCTCCTCCTGAACTGCTATTATAGCCCATGTGTTTTGTCTTTTTTAATTCTTATACATCTAATAAGGCTGCAGACATTTTGGGAAAGTATACATGAGAGGCAGAGCAAGTTATTGATATTACGAACTCCACGTTAAGTAAATGACAACTATTTCCATGAGGACTTTACAATCTGACAATAATACATAAAGTAATAATTTACTGCATGTGATGGTACAGAGGGAACTGTCATGACACAGAATCTATAAGACAAGTTTATGTCTAAATAATAGGACTAATGAATTCTCTGTCTATCAGGTATTAAGGTCAGTTATTCAAACTTTCCCCATGTTTTTTTTTATACTAACCCCCGATGAATCAAATTTGCCTTGGCTGAAAATGTAACATTAAAAAAAAGATGCTGCTGAAGGAGTAAAAGCAAAGAAATAGTGAAATTCATATCCCTGGACTATATCCCATTCCAAGAGGTAGGCACACTCTGGTAGGCACTAAAATCTGCCTTGTGGCTATTATTTCTTATACTCAGCATATACCATAAGTAAGTTAGGTTGGATATATGCAGAAAAGATTCAGATGGACATTAGAGTAGAAATTCTGATGTGCAATCCCATTTCCTAATTGTCAATACAAAGTCCTTGCTTTTTTATGAGAAGTTGGACTTTTGGGCTAGTTCACTATGTCCTCACTACTTTAGTAAGTATGTCATATGACTTATTATCAAAAGGATTAGGGTAGTGAACTCTTAGATGCCACTGAGTTGATCAGGTCTGGCAAAAAGTCTTATTATTGTTCATGTTAGTGACAACAAAATTACAGTATTGAAATATATGAGTGCAGCTGATTAAACTTCTAAATGATGTTCATATTTAGACATCATTGTAGCAGACTGTCCATTCTGAAGACTGAATAAAATAGTGTCCAGAATTCAACACAGTGTCCATGGTATTTAACAGATTCATTTTCATTGAAACACAACATCCAGAAAAAAAATGGTGAATCTGCCTTTCACTGTATCAGTTACGTACAGGTGAATACATGTTTGGATGTGTGTTTTGCTGGGGGCAAGCCTCACTTTACTTACATCTACATAAACATTACAAGTACAATGTCCTGAAGTAGAGAGATAACCCACCTTCCTCAAGGCTGTCTCTCTTTCCCAAGAGGAAAGGC
This sequence comes from Protopterus annectens, assembly GCF_019279795.1. Lineage (NCBI taxonomy): Eukaryota > Metazoa > Chordata > Ceratodontiformes > Protopteridae > Protopterus > Protopterus annectens. The sequence goes on from NC_056731.1 coordinate 151,168,382, forward strand.
TTGCACTAGCATGCATAGTGTAGCCTTCGTATAAGAAAAGTTGGAGGGGTTTGCGACAGATAAAATATTGTCATATAAGCAAAGTGCTATTTTATTTCCTGATTCAATTAAATGTTAATTCTGTGATTTATTTTCTACAAGTTGCATTTCAGAAAAAATGATTCTGCAAAGTATCCTGGATCTAATACCAGAACTATGCCACATCAATCTATGGGTATTACCTGTAACCTAAATGCACTACTGGCTAACTGCAGGTTTAGACTAGTGATTACTACAGACCAATTACCGAGTGTTACATCTAGCTGAGAACATCAGCTGATAGACAAACCTGGAATATACAGGGTTGTATGCTTTATTAAACAGCCACACATAAGCAGCAGCAGGCCAATTAATCCATCTTGCTGCAGTCCAGCCTCTCCTTCCTAACTATGGTACTTTTTCATCAGTTTGAGTTGGAACTGTTAATTATAGCAAAACAAAGGATGGTTCTTTTTCCTCTCTGCCATTTGGAAAAAAATACTTATTTTACTGATTCTGTCTTTTTTACTCTGTTGTTCAACAAAAAGTTGAAAAATAAGCAACACTTTATTTTTGTTTGCCTTTAATTTCAAAGTTTTCTATGTAGTTGGTTATGCTAGATCAATACATTTGCATATTTAGCTACTAACAATATAATCTGCTCCAAATGTATAGAAGTAGACTGGTACCTTTGCCCACAGTGCATCTTAGCAAACGTCCAAAATATATATTTTGTTGGATAAATCAAATGGATCAATATATTTTTTCCATTTTTTCAAATTACTGGAAAAACTTCCATGATTTCTTTTTCCTCCTACTTGTAAGAATAGACTGTGATATTTTATAAAATGACAAATGGATACTATGTTCCACATGCAACTCATATAATTTATCACCTTTGTTCTGGAAATAATGCTTGTTGGTATTTCCTCTTTAACAATTTTCATTTAATGGCATGTGCCCCTTGTCCTTTTTGCTTTCTATATGTTGAGCTTAATTAACCTGATTATTGTGTTTTGTGTCTGAATCATGACTCCCCTTTTAGAATGCCTATGACTGTCTATGAAAAGCAGTCCCTACTGTGCTCCATTAGTTACACAGGTTGTACTCTCCAATCAAGTGTCTTGCAAATGACCTCTGTCCTCCTGTGATTACATATCCTTTTTGCCTCAAATAAAGAGCAAGAAGGGCATACTTGATAAAAGTGAAGCTCTTTGAACATCTAGTCAAGGAATTAGAAGATTTATATTTCTTCTTCCTAATTTTATTTAAATGCTTGACATATATTTACTTAAACTTCTAGTTTTTTTACTATATAGCACCATTTTACTTTCCATGTTTACAAATCAATATTATAGCAATAACCCATGCCTGGGTGTGAGTAATGCTAAATTTACCCATGGTTGGCGTGGTTTGGTCCCGAGGGCGAAGCCCGAGGGACCAAACAAAGCCAACCGTGGGTAAATTTAGCATTACTCACACCCAGAAGTGGGTTATTGCTATTATACCATGACATTATTTAAGAAAAGAAACTGTTACTTTTCTTAAATAATGGCATAGTATAATGCCTGTTTACTGCCCTTCCGCAGATGTTTGGCATCTGCGGCAGTTCTGTGCCTGCGCAGTACATCAGAGCTGTGGGCAAAAGCAACGGAGAAAGCAAGATCTCCGTTGCTTTTTATGTCTCGCTATGTTAAATGAGTTTAACATAGCGAGACAGTTTAAAATAAGCAACGGACATCTCCGTTGCTTATTTTAACTGTCTCGCCATGTTAAACTCATTTAACATAGCGAGACTAAAAAGCAACGGAGATCTTGCTTTCTCCGTTAAACACTGTTCGCTATGTTAAATGGGTTTAACATAGCGAGACAGCTTTAAAATAAGCAACAGAGATCTCCGTTGCTTATTTTAAAGCTGTCTCGCTATGTTAAACCCATTTAACATAGCGAGACAGTGTTTTAAAAAAACGAGTTATACTAATGGAAAAAAGTCCGGGCGACCGGACCTTTTTCCATTAGTATAACTCGATTTACAACGGGCACGCTGGCCAATCAGCGTGCACGTTTTGGGGGGGGTCATGGTATAATATTTTTTAATTCCCTTCTGCATTGGAAAAGAATATTCTGACCATATTGTGCATTTATATGCCCCTTTGCCTTTGGGACATCATTTTGCAGTTTCCTAGTTTTCATTGTCTGCACTGTGTCTGAATTCCTAGTAAATATTTATATTCTTCTGTCTGTCATTATCTTGTGTTAGAGAGCATGTTTAAAAACTATGAGGAGTATTGCTGCCTGCAAAGATATGGGAAACTGAAACATAAGCTGTGTTTGAGGCCTCTGTTATCGTCAAATGAAAATGAAGCATTTATTGGCAAAGTACAAAACTAAGTAGGAAAAGGATTGTTTACTAATAGTATTAGAAGTACATGCAGGGCAGTGGAAGGCAGAGTTTAAAGTTTTAGGTTACTTCCTCAATGGTGGCACCTCCAGAGAAGACATTGTCTACAGAGCTGAATCTTAATAAAAGTAAAAGCCATTTTGATTAGACAGAACATCAGAAATGCACACAACGGAGTAATTCATATAACTGTTTACATTTTGTTTCCGTTTTTTTTTCTTTGTAGGAGATAAACACCACCTCATATACCATAGAGAATGTAGTATTGTGGGGTCTATATCATATGAGCGGATTGCACAAATTGCGAACACTCATAATATCGAACGTACTGGACCTCAAAGTGTTTTTTCTGAGATTGCGGTACAATGAAGAATGGGATATTTGCCCTTTCCTCATTGTAGTGCTATCTCGGAGTTGGAAAATATATTTAGCAGGGGGGTCCTGCATGTACGTTCGATATTATGAGCGTTTGCAATTTGTGCGATTCAATTATATGATATAGACCTGTATTGTGTGCTGTTACAAACTCTCAGTCTATCCCTAACTCTGAACTGTACTCTAATTCTATCCTTACCATAATACTTTACCTAACCCTTACCTCACTGTTTAGTCTATTTCAAACCCAGATTCTAACTCCAAAGTAACTGACTTGTGCAATCACTATAGCACTAACAGTCAATCTACTGATATTTCATGCTGCTCAATAGTCACGACTCACAAAAATCAAATTCAACTAAGTGATTGGTTGGAACTTCTGTCACTCAAAATGTCTACTAATAGCAAGCCTTCTCTTAGGGTCTGGAGACTGTACAGAGATTTTTCTTCATAAAATAACTTAATCTGCTGTTACAGAAACTTTACAATAACAAAATTAAATGATCTTATTAATGTGAATCAAGTTTTCCATATTCATGAAACAGCAATAATGTAACAATTAAGTGTATTTATGCATATATTTATATGTGTGTTAGTTTATTTATTTATTTTTGATCACTGGGTAAGTGAGCCGGTCATAAAATCCTTTTCAACCACAAACCAAGCACAATGGGCACCAGTAACATACATGTCATTAAGTCATTCAGGTGGTTACAGAATATTGATATACAGAAAACAAGGCAAAATAATTAGGCATAAATACAGTACTTATAGATGCAGGTGTATGTACATTGCACAGTTTGAACATTAGATTAGTAAGGCAGGTAGCTTGTCAATAAACACTAAAGTGATATACTACGAACAAACTTAATAAATAGAAATATGAAAGAATGTGCTGTAGTATACTAGTTTGTCTTAAATTAACTTTTTTTTATTCTGGAATATCAAAATAGATACAGACTAAATATTATGTTTCGATGTAAAAATACAGAACTGCCAAGCATTACAAATTAAAATGGCAAAATATTTGGATAGTGGCCATATTTCATTTCAGATAAAATAAATGCTTTTACAAATCTATAACTGCAGTTTGCAGCTTGTTTGCATAATTCTGGTTGTGTCATCTGCTGCTTGAAAACTCGTTTTTTGTAACTCACAGTATTTAAGTTGAGTAGACACAGCCCTTAGAGAAAACAGCATGATCCGGGAAATGAACCACTGAATCTAAGTGGTAGCAAATATCCTGCTGATATAATAACACTTGGAAGCATTATAATGCAATACAAAGAAGGAATTGATAATAAAAGAATCATTTCAGTTCATCAGTAATAGTGAACAACTGATAAGTTGTAGTTTTAGCTTGTAGAACATTTTCAGTACTTTAGTAATTTAAAAAGGACACTTTAACCAGTGAATGATAATCTGCAGTCCTACACACTGAAGTAGTGATTTAAAGTAGGAAGATAATGCCTTCTGTAATGCTGTCATATTGGCATTTCAAGCCCACACTGTATCATTTCCACACTGTGATAATGGCCCTTGATATAGCGTACTAAATTGTATTTAACATCAAAAGATCTGTTACAATATCTGCAGTGAGTGATGGCCGTTTTCCTTTTCTATATCAACAAACCAATTCTCCTCAGATATAGAGCATGCCTGATTGTGATCAGGTTTTGAACAATATGAAAAATCTGTGTAGCAGGTATCTTATGCATTCCAGATTCCACAGTAAAGCAGCTATTATTTTCAGTAGTGATGATAACAAAAGCATTTAATTTGCTAGACAAGTAAGAGCTTTTAAAAATTACATGCATTTTTAAATATTCATTGTGCACATCACACTGTATGTGATGCGCGCAATAAACAGAAAAAGACTGGCAAACATTTATCAAGTCTCTAGTTAGATGTGGCTCACTTGCTTTTTTTCATGTATTACTGTTATAGTTATAATAAGTGCACCTGAAGCCTAGGATGATATTCAGTAATTTAGGAGACAAAAGGAGAATACAGCATATTTTCTTTCTGCACATTTTATTCACTTATTTATTTATGTTATTTAGTTATACTAATTATAAACTATAAACTATCTAGCTAATGGAACTATTCCAGGGTCATTTTTCAGCTACAAGTTAGTCCACAACAGTGAAGGCAACAGTAAGTAAGAGATACACTTATGAATAAGAAGGAAAAAAAGTAAAAACAATACAGCCATTAAGGCACCTGACAAAGATTGTATGTACAATGCACAGCCATGGTATGACACTGAATGCATTAAACATAAGGATAATATTTACAGTAATGTAAATTGTATTATAAATAAATGTGTTTACTTATTTATTTATTAACATTTGTTTTATTAGGAAAGTCCGACTGGGTAAGTGCCCATTTTCAGTGGAGGCATGGGAAGAAAAGCTTCAACACTGCAACATGTTACTACAGAATGAATGTCATTGGCCGTACAAAAATGTGGGGATAATTACATCTACATTACACTTGCTCTAAATTTGCTTTCCAATAAAACAGAGAAGTCTAAACTTCTACCCTCTCTAGATATATACTGCAAAAAAAAAAAATCCTCTTAGCAAAATGAGGAAGTCATGTAAACTGCATTGTCATGAAGATTTTAAAAAGAGCGCATTTTTGGCGTTCTTTTCAATGCCTCTGAAGAAGCTACCTTGTTAGAGTAGCGAAAACGCTGTCGTGTTATTTTGTATTAAAACAATAAAATTGCGTTAAGGTCATTCTGGTGGAGCGATCCTTTGTGGCTCGAAGTCTTTTTTCGCCAGTTTGTGTACAGTTTCTCTTAGTCTTAGCAAAATTTCAGTATGCTTTGAGATGATCAACTGTAGCACCAGCACATGACATATATATGTTACAGGTGACTTAAAACAAACTATGCAATTTCATTACACTAACAAATCACTCTCAGTGTAAATTTATATCACTACCAAGAGCCAAGTACTTACTCACAATGCAAAGTACAACTCCACTCCACTGCATTTTAATCTTTATTTTCTTACTTGAACTAGCATTCTTCTTTAGTGAGTAAGCTAAATCCAAACAGCTTCTATAACCCCTCCAGCTTCACAAACCTTGTACCATATATTGGAAATGCCTTCATTCTTTTTATCTGATCTTACCTTATCACTGAGTATTTCCATTCTAAAATAGAGGTAGTTATTAGGGAAGCATTACTCTTCCTGCTTAAACTGCAATTAATTGTCTCCTCAGCATGTATGTCCTGCTAATCTAACAGTTGTTAAATCAACACTCCCTAAACCTTAAGATCACATCTGCTAAAGTACCACTCAGTAGTTATATCTTGCCTGCTCTTTCTTCTCTCAATCTGCCTTTTGACTGAAATATCAATGGTATGTCACTCCTGTGTTTCTTTTAGACCCACTACCTTACACCTTATTACTTTAAATTAATTTTCTCTCTCTCTCTCTCTCTCTCTCTCTCTCTCTCTCTCTCTCTCTCTCTCACATGATATTTGAAACCGAAGAAAAATGAAGTCCACTGGAGCCACGAGCAACTCAAGTAAAGTTCCATTTTCAATCACTTTAAACGCACTATATAAACAATGCTGGTATCAAACTTTTGCACAATGCTTCATCAGGCTTTGGAAAAACTTAGCACAGAATGCATATTTATACCAATTAAATCAATTATAAAAATCTAATGATAAAAACAATCAAGTTAAAGAGACATACATTCAAACCTGATTGTGCAATTCAGTTAAAACAGGCCTAATACTTATGTTGCCATTAAGTCCTGGAGGCAAATGTGCATGACAACATAAAATCCACTTGAGTTCTTTCTTCTCAGTGTGGTTTGTCAAGTCACCTCCTCTGATTGAACTATTAATAACTTGTAGTATACAAAAACAGAAACAATATTTGTCATCTGTTGAACTAATATGCCCATAAAGTGCATTAATCTTAATTTTTGTAGATATTTCTAAAAGATGACTACCAATGTGTTCTTTAAATTTTCTGTTCATCTTGCCTATATAATAGGCATTACAAGATGTGCACCTAACATAATAAATAACATTCTTTGTACTACATGTGCCAAAAGCATTTAGTTTAAACTCATTTCCAGGCACAGGATATTGTATAGAATGACTGGTATATAGATGAATACGATATATACAATTATGGCACTTGTAAGTACCTTATGAAATTTATACCTGTTTACATTATTCGGTTGTTCTTTATACCATAGTCAATTTTTTTTTTTTAAATTTCTACTCTTCTTGCAACCAAATTTGAATCCATTCTTAATATTAATGCTAAGTTTGGGTACTTGTTCTACTAATGGCCAGTGCTTGCTCGTTATTTCCTAAATTGCACTGGTATTATTACCCTAAGTAAATATGTATCTATAGCATTCTTCTGAGCTAACACTTACAATGGATTGCTCAGGTAAGGAAAGGTAGATTTTTTATGTGATGAGAAGATAGGTTTTTACTGAGCAGAACATTTGCTCTCTATTTCTTTTCATATATTACTAACCTTCAATGGTTCATATTATGTCTGAATAAAATCAGTGGATATATGTTGCATCTGCTCAATCCTAGCATCTTCCCTTCTATTAAGTTATGAAATTCTACCCGTTAATAATAGTGACATCCAAGAAAATCTATCTGGGTACAACTAACATTGTTTAAAGTGCAATAAATAAGTGGTATTAGAGATACAATCATACAATTCATCAAACAACAGTAAATCTACTTTTCAAACAAGAAAAAGATAATCAACAAAACTACTATAAATATAAATAGTTTCAAAATAAGGATTCATTTGCTCTTTTAAAATAAACTATCATTCCCATGTGTGCATGACAATGTTAGCGTAGGTATTTGAAACATGAGTTCCCATTGCAATGCCTTTGCAAACTTTCTTGAAAAATGAAAACATTATTTGTCAACATCATTTTTAATAGTTCACAAGCAGTAAGGTCATGGTGTACAGACCATTCATATAACTGAGTCAGAAAATCAGGTGTATCTTTAACTATAACATTTGTATCCAAAATGGTCTTTTTCAATATTGTTTCTATGTATTTTGAAAGTGGTTCTGTAATCAAGCCATGTGTAGAAACTATTCTTCTCATTGGGGGTGCCATTAAAGATTTATGAATCATTGGCATTCCATAAAATAATGGGTTTTTTACACAAAAATAATTAAATTAACTCTAAAGATATCTGACCCTGTAAGTGCACATCATGTAGCAAATAATCCACTTAATAATCTCCCTACATTCTTGCCTATTAATAGGCTTATATTCATCTGATGCCAACATCTTATGAATGCTAATAATGTAAAAATCTTTGTCTAAAATGACAATCCCACCCCCTTTGTCTGCACTCTTAATAACAATTTCCTCATTTGCTATTAATGCTTGTAATGCTTTAGTTTGTTGTACATCAACATTATGAAATAAATGTTTTTGTCTATTCTTAAACAATTCATACACTTCATGTTCCACAGCTTTCTCAAAAGCATAAATATGAAGATTACAATGGAAAGTACTTCTACATTTAACAACATCAGAATTAGCTGAGCTATTATTACCAAAAATTGCCTTAAGATTCAGCTGTGTAACAAAACATTTAAGTTCAATTAGAGTCTCTTAAATATCAGTTGTAGCTGCTGAAATAAACATAAGACTTTTACTTAAAATACTCAGTTCAGCCTTGTTCAAAGTATGTTTAGAAAAATTAAATGTGTCCCTATTAATTACTCAAACTTTTTTAAGTTTGAATGCCATATGGTCAACACCATATGATTGAACTTTAAAAAGTTCATGGTGAAAAGCAACAGCTCTGTATGACACAAAATGGGAAAATGTCCATTTTCAGCTCTGAAGTGCAATCTCGGAGTTGGTATATTTAAGTAGCGGGGGTGCTTGCCTCCCTGCTCAGATCATTGAGGTTTTTTATTTTATTTTTTATTACATTTTTGATGTTTCAAACTTCACCATATGTTGTCGAACATATGAGGTTCGATGTTTTGAAATTAAATTAAATTAAAATTTAATTAAAAATTTAAATACCAGATCGTCTCCAATTAATGTCTATTCATTTGACTCTGTGTTTGAGGATTGTGTCTGGTTCTCTTCCCTTGTTGTTGTTCCAAAATCTCCTTATACAAGGTATCAGTTCTGGTAATGGAAGAGATGGATGCTGACTGCTTAAAAAAATCTACTGGGTCTAAAGCTGAAATAATATTCACATCAACAACAGCTGATTGTGACTCCAAAACTAAAGGGGAGATATCAGAAAGTTGAAAAGCATTGGTGTGCTGCAAATCATGTGTTGACACATCATTATTTCGATTGGTCCAAGGGAAAACTCACCTAGATTTGAAATGATATTCACTTTGCTTGTGTAAGGTATGACCTTACAAAGCACTGTGTAATTGTAATTTTTTATACCTTCAACCATATCATGGCTGAAAATGACCTTCAAACTAGATCACCTCTTAATGAACATAAAATGAATTCAAAAATAAATATTTAAACAACATTCGACTTAAAGATTCCTCATCCATTGCTAAACTCTATGAACAACCGACCGATAAGCATGAATCCTCTTTTTTTCTTGGAATTGGAGTAGTTCTGAACATTATAAAGTTAATATTATCAAATAAATAATCAGCAACATTAGGAAATTCAGGTTTTCTGTGAATGGGGACTACATGGGGATGGTTCAATAGGATAGAGCATTGGATGAAAGAAGGACATTGGTTTTACAAGTCTTTAAATAAATAATAAAAAGCACTAACAGAACAATACACAACAAAAAGAAGTCTGATTGAGAAAAAATATTTAGCAGTCTGTTTTGCAGCTGGTTATTTATTACATGTTGTTAAATGATAAGCAGCATTCACAATCCTATTTCTGTTTTTACACAATCCTATTTCTGTTTATAAAGTGCCACAATAGTAATGTGGTAATACTTTTGATACCTATGACCTTCAGAAAGGGAGGTCACTTGTCAATCTCCAGTAAGAAAATAACACGTTATGTTAAATGAAACAAAAATTATTTATACTAACTGCATAAGAACCCAAAATTTGAAGAAACTAAAGTAATATCCCACTAGATAAATCACAGTTCTAGAAACTAGAAACAAAGTGAGTCTTTTTGTGTTTATATAAGAAAAAAAGTAATTTTTCTAGAATTCACGTATTGCAGTATAATCCTTCAATTTAGAAATAATTCCTGTTTGATATCCTAGTTTAGGAAGAGATTATTTCACAACCTTTTTCTAGAGTAACTCACTCTCTGGATTATTGGTCATTATCAATCAAGAAAGTTGTGTATCTTATTCACAGCTCAGTCAAGTGCCTCTTTTGCAACTTTCCAGGTGGTATAATTCTGTCAGAAAGCCCCATTATTCTAAGAATAAATGAAAGCATGAACTTCAAGCAAGCCTGCAGCCAAAATTAGATATTCTCCAAATTTCTTCATAAGAAATTGAAGTACACAGCATGCAGCAGAGAATTTTCCCACTAAACTTTCTCAAAACAGGTTGCAAAATACTTAAAAGAAATTTCTTTCTCACACTTTAATCTCAGAGAATGGACTACACACAGCACTTAAGTGGCTCTTTCTCTCCTGATTAAAACTCTTTTACTCACAGCTTAGGTCTAACATCCATCAGTGGTGAAACTCAGAGTCTCAAGGCTCAAAATTTTAGAAACCCAAAACCTCCATTTCTGCTTACCATATTAATCCTATGCTTCGCTGTGTCAAACATACAACAGCTGGAGTACCCCTTTTATGCCTGGAATTTTATGCCCACTTTGAGGTTCAGGTAAATCCCTTTCAGCTCCTAACTGAGTTATCTCATTACATGCCATCTTCATCTCATATGTGGGGGAGGGTGAATGACCATATAAGCTAAAGCCACACTACAAATTTTGGTCAATCTACTGCAACGAACCTGTCTGTCAGGGCTCTAAATATTGTCCCAGACCCAGCTCCTAGGGTCTACTTTATTTTTACCAAAGGTCATTCTCCATATCCTTCATCCACAGGATAAATACTTCTCCTTTTCCTAGTCCTTCAGTCAAATACATTGCCTATGTCTGACCTTTAAGAAAATAACTTATTGTGTACTCAACCATTCCTGTTAATAGTCTCTTTGCAAATGGATGGGAACATATCTCTCCCAAGGTTTATAATAATGCCTTATCAATACAGAATTATTATTACTCTAATGGCATCTCTGTCAATCCAACCATCTGAGATCTTATATCCACAGACTAGGATGATAAGCTAATTGGGATCTCTGAATTTTTGTAAGGCAAATCTATGTGTTCTGGCACAGTTTAATTATCCTCTGAAAAATCTACAATGTTCTGCCTTTCTAATTAAGTTCTTTTTAGTGCTTCACCCTCATTCCACAACTTACCTTTTCGATTCATTTTGACATTATAAGCAGTACAAATTGTATTTACAACAGTAGCACTAATAGACTAAAAATTGTTAAATGATGTTACACAACATGGTCTAGAACAAACAGTTTGTGACACATTTTACCTAAGTCCATTCAGCCTGTAAACAGTTCTTTCACACAGGTTCTTCTTTAGAATATGTATTCTACTGTTCCCAATTTTTCATCAAAACAAAGACTTACCATTCCTCTTTGGGCTATTCAAATGATCATTCAACTCTAGCATATCAGATGATGTGTCTGTTGTCACCATTGTATTTATTCAGTTAGTTATGTGTTTGTTTATTTGCATTTATTAACCAGGGATGGAGCATGGATTATACTGGAACCATTTTTGATGATGCATGAAATTACCACTCAGATCAAAAATAACACATAGTAGTCACAGTTTAATGATATCTGTGATGATGTTGGCAAGTGCCAGTATAGCCAGATGGAGTTTTGTAAAGAATGATATGTCATTTGGACATCAAACTGATTTATACAAGCTGCTTGTGTTACAAATGTATTAGAATTGTATGTCATTTGTATATCAAACTGATCTCTACAGACGCTTGTGCTGAAAATGTATTTGTAAGGTGTGCGTGTGTTAAAATGTATCAACTGTGCACTCTGCTGAAATGAAAATAAATGTACATGTATTATTGCAATTGAATTAAATGTATATGTTTTACTACAGGATACTGATGCAGCAGAGGTTAACCAGCTAACATACTTTAAGAAAAATAAGGGAAATATAAATAAGCTGTTAAACCATTAAAACAGCACCCAAAGTGCTGAATAGGACCAGTGACAATAGGTCTGGGAAAAAGCATTTGTTCATTAGTTCAATGAAAAGAGAGAAGGACCCAGGCACTGCCATAAATATTTAGATGTGTACTGTAGCCATCTATGCTAAATTCTTGTCTCAGCTTCAAAGGGGAATACTGTGAGAACCTAGAGTCAGATGACCAGATGAGATCATTCTGCCAGCCCTCTTGGAAATTACATTTTAGATATTACTAAGAGAAATCTCAGAGTATAGAGTAATCTGTTTGGGAAGCCTGGCTAGAAAGACCCTCACCCACAGCATCTTGCCTTGCAGTATTAAGTAAGTTAACCAGTGTACAGCAATTCCTTATATTCGATCAGGAATATAGTGAAGTTAGTTCAGAGAGTGTTTTTCTATATTTGTATGAGTCTGTCCATTAATTTTAATTTCAAAATTTTCTGTGATTTGAATGTTGTGGTTTACTGTGAGTATATATTCAGTACTTTCATGTTCTTTGGTATTATTTATTATTAAATATATGCAAACCATTTATTGTGGCTGGTCCTTGAAGAAAGTATTTAACCTTAGAGAGTACTTATATTTATTTGGTGACACTGTGTAGACCACTCCAGAAGGGCTAGCCATCTTAGTGAACTGCTACCATTTGTATTAGTATTAATATTACACAGTATAATTGGACACCCTTTGTTAAGGGCCTTAAAGTAGCTGATTGTGGAGTGTCTGGTGGCAGTGATAACTACTTTATAGTCTGGGCAGAAGGGGGTATAGCTAGTAAACCTGTGCCAGCCTTCCCAGGGGTGTGTGTCTGTGTGTGTGTGTGTGTGTGTGTGTGTGTGTGTGTGTGTGTGTGTGTGTGTGTGTGTGTGTGTGTGTGTGTGTCTGTGTGTGTACAAATCAAATTTCTCTGTGTGTCTGTCAGCTACTTGGGGCAGGGAAACAAAGCACTGGGTTTACAGAGAGAGTGCTGGAGGACTTGGCTTGGAAACTCAGCTGAGGATCTGACCTTGTAGCTGTACCAGTGGGGAAGTCTTAATGGGGACTTGGAGGGAGACAGATATAGAGAAATCCAGACTCTGGGCTGAGTATGTTCCCTCTGTGCTCTTAAGGGAAATTGTACTTGATGCAGAGATGCCTGCACTTGGAAATACTGAGTGTATCCATTTGTATTCCAACTGCATGTCCCTTTCCAGTGTCAGTGGTGAGGATTCAGGCTCCTTGATTACTGGTCCAGGGTGCAGACAACAGATATTGATGGCCATCACATATTGGTAGCAGTTGTGGGCATCACAATATTATTGTGAATCAGACTGTACATTTTTAAACAATTATAATTCTGCATACAATAATCATAGTATATCATAAGTTGTAATAGTGTCAGTGAAATGACAGGTAGCACATTTGTCTTTGGTGCTGGAAGACCAACAAGTTGTAGGTTCTATTCCAAATGACTGGATTGCTGATACTTCAGTGCAGCATTAGGAGCTACTGTTCTTCTGAGTGTGTTATCCTTTAGATATGACATGGAACTGAGATCCCATCTGCTTGAGTTGGTGATAGCTCTAGAGGATGTAAATGAATCCACAGCACGTATGAAAAAGATTAAGTTTCGGGACAAACCCTAGATGGCCAACTGAGAGCAGTGAATTTTGAGAGCTCCATAAACTAGTATAATAATATAGGAAATATTGTATTATTTTCAAGTTTAAAATGTCAAAACTCTATAGATAAACTAATAACCTACACAAATATCAATTTTGGTGGAGATATACAAAAATTTTCCTGTCAAATAACTTGGAGATATATTGAGTCACTGAATATGAACCACTCAAGGAATTCTCATTCAGATGCTGCTTTGAAAACAGAACTGCAATTGATGCCATCTACCTTACAGGAACTATCTTTGAAGATGGGTGTCATTAAAAATTACTTAGAAAACCTCAAATTAAATTCTCAAAAACAGACTGATACTCTTAAGGAGCTATTATAGCAACAGCATACAAAAATAACAAATATAGAGACTTCTCTAAATGACATTGAAGGGAGACTCAAAGAGGAATAATTCCAAAACAAATTTCAGCTTAAACAGAATACATGGCTGCTTAACAAAATAGATGACACAGAAAACAGGGAAAGGAGAAACAACATAAGGATCTTTGGTCTGCCTGAAAACACTTAAGGAGAAGACATTATTTAATTCTTAACAACCTGGATGCCTGAAATTTTAGACTTGAAATAGGGGCTTTCATTTGGAATTGAAAGGGCACATAGAACACTGAGGAAACCTGCTTCTAACTCAACAAATACTCCACCTAGATTCATAGTTATAACATTTCTTTAATTTCTGGACAAGGAACTAATATTAAAATCTGCTTGGAGAAAATCACCCTTAAAATATAATCAAACCTGATAAGGTTAGACAATGATTATTCTTCCAGAATACTAGAACAAAGGAAAAATATCTGGCCAATAATAAAACTGTTGAGACAAAACAACATTAAAACACAGTTGGCCTTTTCAGTCAAGATAAAAGTACTTTTTGCCAATGAGAAGAGAACCTTTAATGACTTAGAAGAAGCTACTATATTAATCAAAACAATATAGTATCTATCCTAGATGAAATGGAATGGATGGCCCCTACTCTTAAAAGAATAAAAGAAAAAATCCTTGGACTGATGCTAAGAAGAAGAAACAAAAACTGATTCCAAGATAGCTGTCCCAAAAATAACTCTTACAACTACATCTCTCAAAGTATCAACTGATATGGTGCATCACTTGCCATCTGTTTTTATTTAAAAAAAGGAGGGATTCCTAAACAACTGAGAAACAGTAATGATTTATTCAGAATGTTCAAAGAGTCCGGTAATTCTTCACAAACAAAGATAGTTCAAGATGGGTTACTATTTACATTATATATGAGTCAGACAAAACAACATATAATACAAACATAGAAGTTTCTATTCTCCTACTTGAACTCAATGAATACTTATCTTGCTCATTTTTCATTGATTTTACTTATAATAGATAATTAACTAATTCAACAAGGTACCATTCATCAGCGTTCAAACTCAAATGTAACAAATTAATATCATATATAATAACAATAACAGTACAGTGTTTTGAACAAAATTGCTGTCATGGAGACTAATGCCTTCTTCAGTTAAAGTATGATTTAGAAATGTCATGTATATCCTGGTTAAATAATAGTAGCAAGTTCTTAGTACAAATGTCATCATTATTCTGTCTAAATATAGTTATCAGGTATCACAGTTATGAGTGCTGTTTGATCAATCCTGATATGGTGTACATGGATGCAGCTGTGTCTGGCAACTACTGCAAATGTCATTATTAATCTATCTAAACATAATTAATATCAATTATGGCAGGTATCACAGCTATGAGTGCTGTTTGATCATTCCTGATATGGTATGTGTGAATGCAGCTGTGTCTGGCAGCTAGTACAAATGTCATTATTATTCTGTCTAAACATAGTTAATATCAATTATGGCAGGTATCATAGCTTCGAGTGCTGCTTGATCAATCCTGATATGGTGTGCATGGATGCAGCCGTGTCTGGCAACTACTGCAAATGTCATTATTATTCTGTCTAAACATAATTAATATCAATTATGGCAGGTATCATAGCTTTGAGTGCTGTTTGATTAAGCCTGACATGGTGTATGTGGTTGCAGCTGTGTCTGGAAGCTGTTATATGTTCCCATTTTCTTCTCCGGGAAGCTGTGGGTCGTGGCTTGTGATCGAGGTTTACTGATGCTTGTGTATTAGGAAGAGACATTTGTTTTTTTAGCCTGAATCCAGGGGAAGGGGGTGGATAGAACTGTGATTTCTGATACTTTGGCAGAGAATGGTTTGTTTGTATGTCTGCTGAGTGAGAGATGGGAGGGCTGGAGGAGTGTGTTGTCTCTTGTTGTGGCGACTTGTTGGGAGGTTTCTTTTTTTTTTGATCTGTTTGCTCTCTGTTCTTTTCCTGGCTGCTGTCTCACTGAAAGGGAGGGAATTTTGGCATGAAGTTGCAGTGAAGTGAAACTTTGCTTCAGATTCATCATGACCCTCTGGTATGCAGTACACAGACACACTAACAGAAACAGATGCTCCCAGATTGCTATGGTAATGGAGACAGAGTGACGATAATGCTTAATGGCTCAGAGGAGCCTCCAAGATGATTCTCGCCAATGACATTTTTTATTTAAAAAAAAAGTGTATATATATATATATATATATATATATATATATATATATATATATATATATCTATAAAATAAAAGGGCTGTTTTAAACCACATGTACACATATTAATGGTCTCCCAACACATTGTTTAGTGCATTAAGCTGATTCATGATAAACAAAAAATAATAATGTTATTCTTCTTTCGGTGTATCTCGGTTAGGGTTCACCACAGCAGAACTCTGGTCCGCTAATGATTGGCAGTAGATTTTTTTACAGGTGCCGAGGTGCCAGCTCAATGCCCAAACTTCACAAACTTCAACGAAGGCATGCCCTTCCTATGCATGTCTTTCGAACGCCACTCAACCGTGGGGAGGACATGCAGACTCCACACAGAAGGTGCTCCAGCCAAGAATCGAACGGGAGAACCTCTTGCTGTGAGGCAACAATGCTACCGCTGCACCACAGCGGCTTATAAAAAATTAAGCACAATTTATATTTAAAATGTATTTTGGTCCAAACACATTAAGGACTTACATAAGAGTGGAAGTCTGAGTTATTGTGAAAGACTAACCACACTTGGTCTTGTGCAGTACCCTTTGCAGTGGCCTGGGAGGTGAGCTTCCGCGGACGTGTTGGGCATATGGGGACAGCTGATTCTACGGGGTGTTTGGGGTTGCCAGGAAGTACTAGAGAGTCATCAGATTTCCTTTGTGGAAATATTTGTGGGAATGGAAAATGTGTTGAGTGGTTCACTGCCAGAGTGGCCACTGCATGGAACAGGCTGGTAAAATGGAACAGGACAAATATTGGTTTGGATATTTTAAGAACACCCTGGAAACACAATACATGAACTAGTGAATGGTATTTTGGCAAAACTGGATGGGCATTGCTGCCCATGCTTGAAGTACTGATATGTGTGTATGTAAGGATGGAAATATACTTATAACAAATAAGAAACTAGATGGGTCTCATAACTTAAAGTCTATAGTATGTATAAACATGCTTGGAAGGAGCAAATAATAAGAATAAACATTACAGCTTGTGGTCTCTCAAATAACTAACAGCCAAAAAAAAAAAAAAAAAACACAATAATGTAATTTATGATTTTAGTAAATCTAGACATAAAATATATAATTGTCATATAAGATGAAGCAGTCTGCTGAATTTAGATATTAAAGACAGGATTTAATGACATGGGCTTGTGTATAATAATACTGTCTTAACTTGTCATAAATGACATAAACTACATTAAACATCAAGGGGAAGTATAATGATTTTCTTATATAAGTAAATATGCATAACAAGTCATGCAATTGCTTTAACTTGAATTGTAGTTTTTGTAACCCATCTTGATCATATATAATACTTAAGTGGTTACCAAGGTAACTAATGTTTTATACATGACATTAAACTGACAAAGTTATTCAAGAGAAACAATTGAAGCCTGAACTTGAAATGTCACAGAATGTAAAAATCATATTCTGAACAAATAGTATTAAATTGACAATAGGCACTCAGTTTAATAATATGGGCTTGTGTATAATAACACAACTGTTTTAACTTATCATAAATGCTTAATAGTGACAATAAAACAAAAATACATAGTCTAAATAACCTAAGATGGTTTTAACTTTATCTTTAAATATCAATGGCTTAAACAATCCTAGCAAGAGATCAAATCTACTGAAATATTTAAAACTGAACAAAGCACAAATTGCCTCCCTTCAAGAAACTCATTTCAAAACAAATGACAATTACAAATGGAATCCTAAGGAATACAAGATATTGGCGCAATCCACTTATAAGGCACAGACAAAAGGGGTAACAATTTTATGGAAAACAAATGTGATTAACCCAGAAATCATTTATAAGTATGAAGATAAGGAAGACCTTATGGCATTAGTAATAGTTAAATATAATAACAGAATATGGACCCTAGCCAATCTATACTGTTTCCCAGGCATTGGATCAGGAACTGTTAAAAAACACTTGAATTTCATTTTCAATAATTATAAAGGCAACTTAATATTGGGAGGAGACTTTAACTGTATATTTGATTTTTCTGAAACTACAAATAAAAGACTGTTGTGTACATCTGCTGTATCAAAAGCTTTAAAGAAGTGGGAAGAAACATTTCATCTTGTAGATACTTTCAAATTTAAAGAAGTTAAATCTTTGTTGTTTTCCCATCAAGGTCACAGATTTGGTACCCAAACTAGAACAGATAAAATATTTGCTGCCCATGACTTACACTCTAAAATCATTAATTTCTCAATCATTCCCTGCCCCTTTTCAGACCACAATTCATTGATACTAAAACTTCAAAATGGGTACAAACCATTAATCTTTAACTCCATAATTCCAGCATATATAACTTAAATTAAAGAGTGCAAACTCTGGTTATTATCTGAATTACAATTCTTCTTAGATATTAATTACACCACAACGATAAATAAAATAATGATATGGGACTCATTAAAAGCTTACATATATGGTAAAACCTTAACTTGGTATAAAAATAAAATCAGAGAATGAGATTCTGAATTATTAGATCTACAATCCAAACTTTTGTCAGTAAAAGCAGAAAAAAATCTAAATCATTTGGAGATGAAACAAAAATTAGAAGTATTAGACAATAAATACAATGAAATTCTAACACATAAACTAGTTTAGCTTTAGAAAAATTAAAAATTAATACATTGGTCACTTCTCCCAAATATCTACATAGTTTATCCACAAGAATCAAAATACAGTCAAAAGCTAATAACATTAAAAGTATCTTCCATGAAAAGAAAGGGACAAATGCCTCAGATATAGGTGACGTTCTTGATGCCTATAGAAATCACTATATGGAACATTTCCAAAAAGAAAATATACATATCAATCAATTAAATCTAGATGAAAAATGTTTGAATATAAAAAAATACCAGAAAATGTTAAACTAGATCAGCAAGCAGCCATATCCTACAAAGAAATTACAGATACAATAAAAGTGGGTAAAAATAATAAAGCTCCAGGTATAGATGGCATAATTATGGAAATATATAAACTTTTTCCTTCAAAGATCCTATCCCTCTTCCATAAAACTCTATTAGAAATTCAGTCCCAAGCTTTAATACCACCCTCTTGGAAATATTCCTTAATCACACCAATCCTAAAGGAAAATAAATCCCCAAACCTCTGTACCTCATATAGACCTATATCATTATTAAATAATGACTATAAGATGTTTATGACAATATTAACTAACAGAATGAAAATACCACTATCCAAAACAATACATAATGAGCAAACTGGATTTATAAATTATCGACACACAGATGACAATATTAAAAGGATAATTTCTCTTATAGATTATGTTAATAAAGAAAATAAAGAAACACTCATAATTGGCTTAGATATAGTGAAAGCCTTTGATTCCCTAAATTGGGACTATTTATTCCAAATTCTGGTGTTATTTGAATTTCCTCCTTCCTTTTTTTCATCTACTAAAGAATATATATATATACAAATAATTTAGCATATGTTAAGCTAGGTCCTTTCACCTCTGAATCTATACATATAACAAAGGGTACTAAACATGGATGTCCCATGTCACAAATTCTATTTGCTTTAGATATTGAAATATTAGCAGATTCAATATGTAACAATGCAAATATCAAAGAAGTAGATGTTTATGAACAATAAAATTCTGAAATAATGCTCTTTGCTGATGACATATTATTAACATTATGCAATACAAAAGAGACATTAGAAGAATTAGATATTTTAATTGACACATTTTACAGGACTTCAGGACTCCATTTCAATAAATCAAAATCAACATTTTATTTTTTAATTAAAAAAAAATTGCAGATGAAGGGGAATCACATTATAGGGAAACAAGGATCTACCTTAAAATATCTAGAAATTGAGTTATGCAAGGATAATAATTAATTAGTCTCAAAAAATTACAATAATATCATCAATACAATTAAAATCTCGGTGGGAAAGTGGAACAAAATAATATTAACATTTGAAGATAGATAAATGGTTTTACTACCCAAGATTCTATATATAGCTTTGGCAAAGCAATTGTTACCAGAAAGGAATATACTCAAAGAAATAAATGCATGCCTAATAAAATTTGTATGATTTCTCAAAAGGAACAGAATAGCTTTAATACATCATATCAGACCATGGAAACAGGGAGGGTTAAACTTTCTTGATATAGAAACACATATAAAAGCATCAATATCTAAAACAATCTCAGATTGGATAAGCCCAAATTCTTCTGCAAACTGGAAATAATTACTAACTGTAATATCAATAAATTAATTTAATTTACAAAACAAAATTACAAATAACAGATAAAAACAATTTGCCATGGCACATATTATGTATTAGTATGCAATATAACATAACTAAGCCCACTAAATCTTGTATGATTAATTATTACATTGACTCATTTAAGAAAATTATTAATGCAAATATAGATTTAAAAATCTGGTTTGATCTTTTAACACCATTCATAGTTACAAAGAGCTATCCACATAAAATATACAGAGAAATAATTAATTCCTGGGACAGAAAGGATTTGTTTCTTGGTTTCAATGTATCAAAGAACTAAAAGTTTTGGATATGCAAACAATAGAAACAACATACAAAATTCCACAACAAGATTGGCTAACTATGCAAAGCATTCTGACATATTTGCAAGATTTATGCAGAATAATTAGTAATTCTACATTTAAAGAAGTACCTAAACTTATGAAATACCTATATGAAATCATATATAAGGAAATAGTATTTCAAAATTTTACAAGATATTGATAAATTATAAAACAACACCCAAATCCTCATATTGGAATTATATCACAAAATTAAATCAAATATTTTATTATCAATAAAACATACATGCTTTACACAATACTGGAAAGTTTTTAATTGGAAATGCTTGCACAGAGCATTCGTAACTCCAAATAGAATTACTAAAATTAATTCTTCCACAAAGGGAATATGTTGGAGGTGTGAGCAAATACACAATGCAGACTGGAATCACATTTTTTTCAACTGTGTTAAAATTAAGCCATTTTGGAATGGTATTAAAACTTTCTAAAAGCTTTATTTAATGAATCATTTAACTTATCTAAAGCTCTAGTTATTATTAAATGTGTATGAAGGTCCTCATTTGAATGAGTCAAATATGTATCTAATATGGACAATACTTGCAATCTCAAGGAAGTGTATAACAAGAAGATGGAATAAAAATACAATACCAACTTTGGAAGACTTCTACAGCCTACTGAAGACCACAGCATTGTTGGAAATTAAAATTAAAGAATTAATGATTCATTCTAAGCCATTTATTAACAATCCATGGAAAAAAGTCTTATCATTGATTGATACTTTACAATAACTAAACAGATACACGCTGATAACTGGATTGTTATACCTATAAAGTAAGTGTATATATTGAGTTCTGTTATAGTGTCAGGCTGATGTAAATAATGTACATAGTTATTAAGATGTTATATAGAAATATTATGGAAATTATTCAATTGTATTTGAAAAATAAAAAAAATTTGAGGAAAAAAGATTAAGTTCCCTGATGCTCTGGACCAATTTCTTCTAGTAATATAAATATTGCCTTGGGTATCCCCTGAAAAGAGGCTACTGGGGCTATCCTGATCATTGAAGGATTTATAAATAAATAAATATTTACAGTACTGTCAAACAGAGTATTTATTTTAAAATAGTGCCAATTACAGTATAATTCATATAAAATTTATGATGAAATTGGATTTTGGGTGAATTTATGTGATTCTTTTGTTAAGGAAACATTTACCTTTTGCTTATTTTTGCTTATTTGAGCTTTTTTAGGGGAGACTGAAATTTTGGAAATGTGTAATAGATTGTATATGTGTATAAATATTATCCCACATTATTGTGGCAAGAATGGAGAAGTCATGCTCAGTGGAGTGCAGTTTTAAATAAGAGGCCAGAAGGGTATGTGCTGCCAGGGGATGTATGGTTTGAGGGAAGGTTTTTTCATGTTATCTGCTTGCCAGAAAGGGAAATGAGTTAAGATTAATTATCCTTTCACATGTAGACTGGTTTGGAGTTCCAAAGGAAGATGATTGACGTTATAAAAGATGAATCAGTAGTGTTCTTTTTAAGAGGCAGGATGATGTGATAAATTTGAAGATAGTTTGTACAACAATGAGAATATTTTTGATGCTGTGACCTCAGTAAGGGAATCATATTCCTTTTGGAGCAGAAGGCCTTTTAACAACAGCAGCTCTACCTAGGGAGGTATATCTATCTATCTATCTATCTATCTATCTATCTATCTATCTATCTATCTATCTATCTATCTATCTATCATAGGATCATATAAGATAACTAGGCTATCGACCTGAAGGTAATTTTTAGCCTAGCCATTTCATCCCAATGTAATACCATAGAAATGTTAATCAATACCCAATACTGCATTTAGTGATGGGTGCCCATGTCCAGGAGGGTTGTGGGCTCTATCCTCAGTTAGAATTTATGGTGCCCCATGCACTTATCCAGGTTTCTCTTGAACAGTGTCAGAGAAGTGCTCTGTTTTACATGAATTGGTAGCTTGTTCTAAATCTGTCCCTCCAGCATATCCTATTTAAGTTGCAGGCCATATTTGGGTCCCTGAAATGGGTATCCCTAGTCCCATTTGATTTCTGGATATGCAGCAAGATCATTAGGTGTGGGTCTTAGATTACTCTGTAGGCCAGGCATAAGTCTTCCATAAGAAGTCTATACAATATGGAGTATAGTTACAGGGACTTTAGTTAATTTGTGTAAGGCTCATGCTGGAGCCCCTTGATCTTCTTTGTTAAAACCCTCTGAAGTCTCTATATTTGTTGCAGATGCTTAGTACGGTACTTGCCAAATGGGGCGTTATACTCAATTATGAGCAGGATAAGTGCCAAGTATAGGTGGGTTATAACGTCTTTTGCTCTCGAGGTGATGCCTTTACTAATCAAGTGTGTTATGTAGAAAGCTTTCCTTACTACAGTAGACACAAGATGGTCAACGTTAAAGTTGCAGTCAACTTTTGATCCCAGGTCCTTTACTACTTAGGTATTAATGCTTATTTGATAGTGTGAAGGGACATTGTTTGTACTGAAGGGAATGCTGATGCATTTCTTGATATTCAGTTTGAGACCATGACTAATATGGCAGTTGCTGGTCTGCATGAGACCCTCCTGGAGTATACTGACATCATTTGGGGATTCAATGATTGCACCTAGTTTGCAGTCATCTGCAAGCTTGGTCAGCCACAACCCCTTAGTTTTGACCTGAACGTCTGAGAAGTATATACCAAACACTAGGGGGCCCATCACTGACCTCTGTGGCACCGCACTGTTTACAGGTCTGCTGGTTGATGTGGACTCACCCACTTTAATAGTGTGTGTCTGGTTTGTGAACAAGTTTGCAACCCGTCTTACAACTAAGGGTTTACACTGAGTTTGCTAAGTGTATCAGTAATGCTTGAATGCAATATTGTGTCAAAAGCCTTTGTCAGGTAAAGGTATGATGTGTGCACAGATTTGCTCTTGTCAATGGCCCTGGTCACATTTTCAAAGAAAATCACCAAGATTTAACAGGCAGGATCTGGCCTTCACGAAACCAAATTGGGTAAGATCCAGAGTTTGGAAGTCACCAATGTCTTTGTTTATGAGGTCCATAATGATACATTCCATGGCCTTACAGATGAGGCTGGTCAGGCTTATGGATATGCAATTTCCTGAGTGCGTTGCTAGACCACCTTTGTGGAGGGGAATAATTATTGCTGTTCTCCATTCTGCAGGAACAAAGCCTGTGGTTAGGCTATGATTAAAAAGGGTACCTAGTGGTGATGCTAGTTCATGTTTTAGTCTGTTTACAATACAGCCTGTGATGTCATCTGGTTCCATAGAGGCTGTGTTTTATGCCTTGGACAGGGCTTTGAGGATCTGCTCATCAGAATTGTAGGGTGGGGAGGGGGGTGGAGGAAAGTTGTTGTAAGTTAAAAGGGGAATAAGTGAGTGAAATTTTCACCAAACCTATCTGCTAGCAGGTTTGCTATTTATCTATCTATTCATCTACAGTATCTTTATATTGGACCAGATTAGCAAAGCTTTTACTTTGGCAGTAGCATTTTGTACATGTGTTTAGGGGCTGAGATCAGAGCCTATCCAGACACTGAGATATTTACAATGCCAAAATGTGAATATTACCTCCTGAATGAAGCAGATAATGACCCAGTTGTTGGGTATTTTGTCCAGATTTTGTTAGGTTCCAAATAGCATGGATTTGGTTTTCTTTGTGTTTAGAATTAGTTTGTAGGTAAGTAACCAGTTATATAGGTTTTGTAGGTCTGTTTAAAGGTAATTTTTGAGCACTGAGTTAAAAGGGTTGGCTCTGTTTATATGCATCTGCATAGACTTCATTGGCATATGTGAAAGGACACTGAAAGTTTATTGACAAATAGAGGAGTATAGATGAGAGAACTGAGCCTTGTAGTATTCTTGGTGGTAGTGCTGCAAGTGGTGATCTGGAGGATCAGAGAAACACTTTAAATAGCATGTTGGAAAGTAGCAATTTAAGCCATTTTACTGCAGTAGGGCTAACTCAGACACAGAATAGAATATTTTTAGTAGTTTTTGGTCTTTTATGTTAAAAGCTTTAGACGTGCCTACAGAGAGGGTGCCTGTTTGGTTACCTTTGCTCATATTCATAAGTGCTTCATCTGTAAAGTGGGTACAGAACAGCCATAGTGCTTTTACCAAATCATAATCCATGTCGCAGATGGAAGATGATTCTGTATGTCTGTAGGTACTTTATGAGATGAATATAGAACTGTTTTTCAAATATTTGCTGAGGGTGGGGAAAATGGTGACTGGGCAGAAATCGTCAGCCTGGGATGGTTGGAATGATTTTAAAATGGGCTTGACAGTGGTTGTTTTTCACTGCAGTGCTATGATACACTTACTTAGGCCATACATCTCTACCAAGGTTACAATAATGCCTTAACTATACAGAATTATCATTACAGAATTCTTATTATTACTGTAATGACATCTCTGTGAATCCAAACATCTGTGCTGATTTCAGATCTTAGACCTTCACAAGATGCATGTTGATACAAATCATTTGGGTCTATTCTTTAACCTTTCAGGGACGTAGACTACTATTTAAAACAAGTGTCCCTGGTCTGGGGTCCTTGCTCCCATCCTCACTATTTCTGGCAGTATTCAGAGTTAGTAAGCAAAACTTGAGAGATATGGGCTAGCAGTATATTAAACAGATAGATGAGAGGAGAGATGAGAGTGCACATATCCTTCATGCAGGACAAGTTTCTTCTGAAGCTTTGCAAGTTGCTTCCTGGCAGCTTGTTTGATTTTGGGACATGACTAGAAGTTCTGCTTTTCTGCACAAACTCTCTGAAAATCACAAAGTCCAGGTATGGCCTTGGCACAATAGGAAAAGTTCTTCCCTTTCTAAATGGAGTGGAAGCAGGACTGTTAGTACCTTGCTTGCCTTCCGTTGTGATGATTATTTTCATTTGGTGCTTGTAACTCATTGGTCATCTGCCAGTTGAGCTCCTCAGACTGAAACAGTGTTTCTCCTATGTAGTCTTCCCACGGGGCTCTTGAAAATATCAAATCTGCTGAAATTTCCCCATTTTCAATTTCTTTCTGTTTCATAAACTTAATTAATTCATCTTTCTCCTACTTAATTGCATTATTTTCCTGAACCAGATGAGAATCCTTCTCATAATCTAAGACTATGGTCTATAGTTCTTGATTTCTTCTACTACAGATCTTTTGTTTGCAGATGCATCTCTTGTTACTTCCGCCATGTTGTTATAATGCATTAGGATAACCTCAAGCGAAGAGTAAGGCATTATGTCTGTCGAGAGAACATCATTAGGAATCTTTTGCTGAAGTTGACTCAAACCATAGGTATTATCTTTATTAATACTCTTAATAAGAGGAAATGGTTCCACCAAGAACATTAGCAACATTTTCCTACAATAATGCTTGTTGTGCAAGTGCATTTACTAGACTGGCCTTTTTGCGACTGTGACAAATTTTATGTATTTGTAACTTGAGACTGGCATGGGCAGAGGTCTTTTTCAGCACTTTTCAAAAGTAATAGTTTGTTTCTCTTAAAGAAACTATAGCTTGGTGTCATTCCCTCTCAAGACCGGTCATCTGGGTTTCAGCTGTACTAAGTTATGTTGATATAAGTTTGTTCTCTGCATGGAGATTAGAAAAGTCTTAATTCAGTTTGTCTTGGGAAGAAATGTTTTCTTCTTGCTCCCCTCTGTGACATGCCTTCGTTGTCAGCTTTTGCTGTCTGACAATAGCGGTTATCTGTGAATGAGCTGGATTGAATTCAGTCTCAAATTTCTTTCTGTTTTGCCTTACATTCTTCAGCTGAGAATTAGTCTTTCCATTTTATTCACTGGATTGTAAAACTTCCACAACTACTGTATGTTTACCTATTGTATAGCCAACTGTGCTATTCTGTTCCTTAAATGTAACCACAGCTTCTGCAGCATCAGTCTGTAATGCCCTGTTGCTGTCTTTCCTCTGTAATTAAAGGTTTTCAAATCACTTGTTTCTTTCTTTGAAAGAGTTCTTTCTTCTTGTCACAAAAAAGACATGGCCATCAAAGTTCTCTGATTTTTTTTTTTTGCTCCTTTTACTGATGTTATGACTGTATTTAGTTACCTATAAGCACCTCTCAGAAATTAGGAATATAAGGTACACTTGATGCGTCTTCAAGTTAAGACTCTATGACTGCACAATCACAATTAAGCAAGTAAGAGTTATTCCATACTTAGCTGACAAAAGTTTGCAAGTCTGGGTCTACAGCCCCAGGAACAACAAATGTTTGTTCCACAGCAATATCAAGCATTCCAGTCAGAAACATGCTGTTATACTATTTTACCCATTTTATTTCATTTAGGTTTTCTAGAGAAACATGAACGTGCCTACTTTATCGGCAGCCTTTGATAGATGGGAGAAAAGATATGTCTTCTTCTTCTTCTTCTTTTTTCGGCTGCTCCCATTAGGGGTCACCACAGCAGATCAGTTGTTACCATTTCTTCCTGTCCTCTGCATCTGTTACACCAACCACCTGCATGTCCTCTCTCACCACATCCATAAACCTTATCTTAGGCCTTCCTCTTTTCCTGTTACCTGACAGCTTCATCCTTAGCATCCTTTTCCCAATATACTCTGCATCCCTCCTCAGCACATGTCCAAACCAATGTAATCTTGCCTCTCTGGCTTTGTCTCCAAACCTTCCAACCTGGGCTGACCCTCTAATATACTTATTCCTAATCCTGTCCATCCTCGTCACACCTAGTGCAAATCTTAACATCTTCAACTCTGCCACATCGAGCTCTGACTCCTGCCTTTTTGTCAATGCCACTGTCTCCAACCCATATAACATAGCTGGTCTCACTACCCTCTTGTAGAACTTCCCTTTCACTCTTACTGGTACTCGTCTGTCACAAATCACTCCTGACACTCTTCTCCACCCACTCCATCCTGCCTGTACTCTCTTCTTTACCTCTCTTCCACACTCACCATTACTCTGAACTGTTGATCCCAAGTATTTAAACTCATCCACCTTCGCCACCTCTACTCCTTGCATCCTCACCATTCCTCTATCCTCCCTCTCATTCACACACATATATTCTGTCTTAGTCCTGCTGACCTTCATTCCTCTTCTCTCTAAAGCATATATCCACCTCTCCAGGGTTTCTTCCACCTGTTCCCTACTCTCACTACAGATCACAATGTCATCTGAAAACATCATAGTCCACGGGGACTCCTGTCTGATCTCGTAAGGTAAGGAGAAGAGATATGTATTTTTCTTAATTACACTTTCTATCTGAAACTGTCTTGTTCATTGCCATCTGTGAGTGTTTTTCCATAAGAAATCTAACTTGACCTCCTTTTTCAGCCACTAGACTTTTTTGCATTAAGTAGTTAGTTTGATCACCAAGTATTACATATTTCTTTTCTCCTCCTACACCACACTAACAATGTTTTCATTGCTTTTACATTATTCTTCCAAATTCTCCATCTGATGTGTGCCTTTAACTCACTTTTCTTACACATCTTTATTTCTTCAAGTTCATGTTTCAGAAGAGCAAAGTCCTTTAAAAATCATCATGACTTGCATGGTTTAATTTTCACATTCAGGCTCCTTCTGCTGTAAAAGCTGCGTCAAAATACTTGCTTTTGTTTTCAGATAGTAGTAACCTGTTTAGCTAGTCCACTGCGATGAGTAGAAGTCTGTGAGTACGTCTTGATTTTATTTGCATTTTCTTTGAGTGATGTGATTAATTACTCATCTTCGACTTGCATATTCTGACACTTTGTACCGTGCCACTAATATTCTACAAGAGCTACACCACCTCTTCTCTGTACTTCAGTAAGGATATGACATCAACTTGAGTCAGAACCTGACTTCATTTCCGACAGTCAGGCTCAAGCACTATATTTATTTTTCCCTCTTTTCAAATATATGTATTGTCTTTTCCTGATCTACAGTTACTTTCCTGCATTCCATGTCCTTTATCTTGACATAGTCTGGCCTTTTTGAAGTTGCTCAGAATGTTTCAGTATCTCTCTGACTTTAACAGCTACACCATCTACTTCATTCTTTATCTTGTCTCTTTCTTCTGTAGAAGCTAGAAGCTGCTAACATTAAAACAATGAGTGAGAAGGTCACTGTAAAACCAGTCAGTAAAAACAAAATGAAAACTCCAGCAAAGCTAGAACTTCCACTGAGTGACTTCCTAAACCTCTTTTATCAGAGGAACATGGGATATATGCAAATGATTCTTATGAGCATCAGGTGTTTCAGCTAATTGGCAATTCTAAATGCCCATGACATGTTTTGTCATTTTAATGGACAATTGCAGGCCAATAATGCAAAACCCCACTAGCTGCGGGCATGCACATTTTGGCCTTGTTATGACCTCATCAGCATAGCACAAGCAGAGTATTTAACTAAGCATTAGAAACACAGGACAGTTATACTCAGCTGATGTCCATTATCATTAGGGTCACTGCAAAAATATTCCAAACAACAAACTAAAACAATGAGTGAGAAGGTCATTGAAAAAACAATCAGTAAAACCAAAATGAAAACTCCAGCAAAGCTAGAACTTCCACTGAGTAACCTCCCAGACTTCTTGTATCAGAGGAACATGGGATATATGCAAATGATCCTTATGAACATCAGGTGTTTCAGCTAATTGGCAATTCTGATTGCCCATGACTTGTTTTTTCATTTTAATGGACAATTTCAGGCCAATAAAGCCAAACCCACTAGCTCTGGATATGCATATTTTGGCCTTGTTATGACCTCATCAGCACAGCCCAAGCAGAGTGTTTGACTAAGTATTAGAAATACAGGTCAGTTATACACAGCTGATGTCCATTATCATTAGGGTCACTGCATAAATATCTCTTACAAATGGCCTTAATTTCTTTTTGCCTGGTTACTAAGCTTTGCTCTCTTCTTTTACTGTAGTCCTTTTTCAGCACAGCTATATTTTGTTGCTTTTCCTGCTGCATGGATTTAATACGTTGTTGCATTTGCCTCTCTGTTACTTGTTGTACAGTAAAGACATAAATGAGGCTTCTATTGCTTTCTGTATATGTCTTAATG
The DNA here is from genome assembly GCF_019279795.1 of Protopterus annectens. NCBI lineage: Eukaryota > Metazoa > Chordata > Ceratodontiformes > Protopteridae > Protopterus > Protopterus annectens. The sequence continues at coordinate 151,198,307 of NC_056731.1, forward strand.
TTTGACCTGCCATAACTAATTAACCACACGCAGGCTTTGCAAGGGCCTATTAATTCAAATTATCCCCTGCTTGTTAGAACACAGCTTCTCCACAAAGAATTCATCATTGTTTGTTACTGGTCAACATTTCATACAAAATGGATAAGTATCCTTAGTTACCTGTTAAAATATTTGTTATAGAGTGGGGCACCTTAGTTGTTGTTGTTGTGTCTTTCAGCTTTTCCCGGTTAGGGGTCACCACAGCGGAACTCCGGTCCGCTAATGATTGGCAGTAGATTTTGTACGTGCCGAGTTGCCAGCTCTGATGCACAACCTTCAACGAAGGTACGCCCATTCATGCATGTCTCCACACAGAAGACGCTCTAGCTGAGAATCGAACAGGACAGCATCTTACTGTGAGGCGATAACGCTACTGCAGCACCACCACAGTTCAAAATTCACAGTCCATCCATCCACAGCCCCTCTTTCCCATTTTTACACGAGATCGGGGTGTCAGTTTAACAGTGGTAATCATCTAGAGCCAAGGTCCACACCACCAGGTGGCTAGTTCTGCCACAGTAGTTCTCCAACACAATACACTTGCATACATACTCACACCTATGACCATTTAGAATGCCCGATCCATCTACTGCATGTCTTTGGAATGTGGGAGGGAACTGGAAAACCCTGGAGGAAACCCAAACAAATATGGGGAAGGCATACAGACTCCACACAGAAGGCACCCTAGCCAAGAATGGAAATGGGGAACCTCTTGCTGTGAGGCAACAATGTTATTCACTGTGCCACTGTGCTCCCCCTTCATTATGCATTGAAGTCTTGTCTGATTTGCCTCTTGAGTTCAGAATTCCACACTATCTAACATAAAATGTAAAATAGATGATCAAGAAGGAAAGTCCCTGATCAGCTTTCAGTACAAAAAAAAAAAAAAAGAAAGAAAAAGAAGGCGGCTTTATTGAATGAAAGATCTAGAAACAATATAAGCCTGTCTGTGGATGAACCAGAAACTGTTACCATTTCAGAAGTTTACAAACTGCAATAAGGTCCTGCTGGTTTGCAGTTTCAGAGAAGTTCTGTTTAGAAATGCTTCTTTTTCATTTCCCATTTCTGAAACAGCTTTCTTCACTTACTGTTTTTTTTGTTTTTTGTTTTGTTTTTTAATTGGGTGGGTATCTGTCAGTCTGAGACACTGCTCAGTATCAGATAATAAAAGTTTTGTTTCACAACAAATCCCTGTTTTACAAGTCACTTCCATTATCACGCCCCAGATATCATCTGTCTGTTAGAAACCTCTATTGTTTGAGGAACAAAGAAAAATCTTAGACCTCAGCTAAACCTTCAGCCAAAATGATATGCTGCTATTACAATAATATCTATATGTTCCCTTCTAATTAATATCCTTGGGTATTTTATTACTGGAGATGTCTCTAGTGTTTGTTACTCTGAAGAGAAAATTTGATCAAAGATGGGATTACTCATTGTTAACAGGCAATAACTGAAACTACAGGCACAATTGAATATATTATTGATATAGCATAAACTGTATGGTACACAGAAGGGACTTTTCCTCGGTAAGCACATAAATCAGGTTGTGTATCACTCAGTAGAGGTTCTTCTTCCCTTTCTATACCTCAGATACCTCAGTGAGCACTCCGACTGCACACAGCACCTCAGAAACTCCTTCTCTCTTAATAAAAGTTGTTTACTTATAAATCTGTGGTCAAACTCAAATGCTCCAGATGCAAATCTGCAAATCTTAGGCAAACAGAAACTCCAGTCCATCATCAGCGTGTAAGTAATTGTGTGAGTGTGTGTGTGTGTGTGTGTGTGTGTGTGTGTGTGTGTGTGTGTGTGTGTGTGTGTGTGTGTGTGTGTGTGTGTGTGTGCATGTGTGTGTGATAGAGAGAGAGAGAGAGATCTACATCATCCAGCGCGTGTAACCCTTTTTCTGTTTGTTAATTTAATCTAGCTATTTTTTCATGTTTAATCCATTCATCTTCCAACACAAGTACCTTCTTACAAGATCCATAAAGCTACTTAGATACTGATGGATTGTAAGTATGCTAGGCAGATCTTGTTACTTTCACATCAGCTATCAAAAGATAGTTGCAACCAGTTCTGGATGTTTTATTTTTACATAAGGCAAATGTTGTGGAAAAGGGGCAGTTAAAAGCAAGTATCCCTGATCTTCTGTAAGGGAACTGCATTTCTGCTATACATAACATATATATTACATACATATATGTCACCAGTATAGATTTGTTTCACAGCAAAAAGGCTTGAATAGCACACAAATCTGGCAAATGCAATGTGTCCACTGTAGCACTGGTATTAATAATATATGAACATTTCTTAAACTGACTCATTGAATAAACAGCATCTCTGCATCAGTGTTCATTATTTTTTATTATTTCTTGGTTCTAAATTGTGAAAGTGTGAACTGTAAAAGCTCCATTGAATAAAAAACTAATTTGTACTAATGTACGGCTTTTTAGATTTTTATTTTTTTTATTTCATTATACTTGCTTGTTAATTGGAGTATAGCACTAATCCACTTAGGCCTTTTTTTACGACTTAGCCTGGGAGCACTGCCTGGTTAAGTGAATTGTGCAGAGTCACACAGTTAGGTAATTGGAGGCTGATGGAATCAAACCCTTGACTACAAGAAGCAGCTTGTACCAACTGCCAAACAAATTATCTGTGGCTACTGCCAGCCATCTTTGTAATTGTTAAATATCTTTGCCTATTTTACCTGTCTGGCTTAAATCATGGATGAAAACAGTCCATGGATTAGTTCATTAACCTGGTTAACAAAGGGTAAACAAATAAACACACAAATAAATAAATACTAAAAGTCAGCTTAGATGCAGATAAGTAAGATTTTATGACTTTCACCAACACAGAAAGTCTAGAATAATGCGTTATTTAGAATATAATAAAATGAGTGGAAATTGAGATAGCACATGAGCTATGGGTGTCAAAGTGTGATCTTGTTGTTATAATTAGTATTCTGTGATAACTTAGCTGCTGGTTGTACATACTGTGGGAAACAGTGTGCCCAGGAAATACTAGCTTAATGGCATTTTATCTACTAACCTCCAGACAGTTATATTAGAGATGTGAGGATGGTATGTCAAGCACATTTATTCAAAACATGTACTTTTCGCTGCTCCATCATTAATAATATTTTTTATGAATCATTGCCATTATTCAAAAACACATTTGCTTTTAGCAACACATTTAGTAATCCCATATGAAGCACTTTTTTGTACTGCAAATAATATACTGCATTTATAATATAGAGGCTTATGACTGTGTCTCATCATAACTGGCTTATTATGTGTTTGAGACATGGGTGCCAAACAGACTCACCTCTGCAGAGACAGAGAAGCTCAAGAGGTGAATCTTGGCATCCATGTTGAGAACACATTATACAGGGTTATGATTGGAGATGCAATCATAACACTTCACAGTGGATGGAGCTTTATCTGCTCCATGTACTACTAGATGCAAAATGCTAAGTGTTTTACAAACCATAAAGTATTTAGCGAGTGCTGTCAGAAAGATGGTATAATATGTCTTAGTGAGGAATGTCAGAAAGGCAGCATCACCCATTATCTTATGTTAAGGAAAATTACTGACAGATTACTGGTACAGACAGCAGGCAGAATAAAGTTTATTTTTTAATTCCGGCCGTCATTTATTGGCCACTACCATTTGTTAAGAGTGGGTCTTGCTCTGCAGAAGTGCCTAACTCCTTCGTCTTTTTCATGATATTGGAGGACATCACCATGCTCTACAGACCTGTCAATAGGTATGATTACTGAAATTAAAGTTTAGAATAATAGTTGTATGTTCCCTTCAGAGCATGGCTCCCAAATATTCTATCATTAGAGGTTTTAATGCATCTATTACACTGAATAGAGAAAAGTGGTCAAAAATGGGATCACCCATGGATGCTGTTAAAAGGAGGTAATTGAAATGATAGGTACAATGTAACAGTTTTGCAGTATTCCCAACATTAGAGTCTGAAAGATGACGTGTTTTCCAAGGACTTAAGTATGAACCATGATGTTAACTGTATGCACTGGAAAACAGAACTATTGGTAAAACTTCAATAATGCTTGGCACTAAATTAATGAAACAGTCTTTAGGTGTTAGAAGGCTTCATATCACACCTATCATTAGCCATTCAGCTACATTTATTGTCAGACATTTTGTAAGCATGGATGAACTTCCTATCCCTGTTGATTGGGAAGTGTCTTTTCTTTGCACAGCTGGAAAGTCACAGATTGGTGCTATTATTCCTTCACTCACATTATTTCCTGACCTTGTGATTTTCTGCTGTACAATACTAAGAGCTCATCCTTCAAGCTGTGCCATTTAAGGTGCCCGATGAATAATTGCCTTTTATTTGTCTACTGAAATGTTTCAAGGATCTATATTCACTATAGTTCAGGTCGCTTACAGCACCATGAACCTGGATTAGTCTTATTCCTATTCTCTGGAGACCCCATGTGAATTGCAGTTGTGATGGTATAGAAATCTTATCCGAATACAACCCATTTTTCATAAGATGATAACAAAGGGTACAAAATGTTCATTGATATCAGACATGTCAACATTTATCATGCAAATACTGTATTGTATAGTACAGTGGTAACAAAAGGATATGGCAAAATGATAAAAATGCTCAGCAGTAGAGCTCTACAGTGTAGTACAGGCTGTTCTCATACATTCAATATAAAATATTATCATGTTTCATAAAATGTGCATGCAGATGCCCCTTAGTAATCAGAATGTAATTCAAATAGTTTATCAGCAATATATATAGTTATATAGACAACAAAAGCATAAAGTATGTGGACATATATAACTAAAAAAGCAAATATAGTTCTACCAAGAAGTGCCTCCACATTTGTTTGCCTTTTATATTGATTTGCCTATGTATCTTATATAATATTATAATTCTATGCTTGAGCAGTCACACAATTTGCAAGTTATCGTTATGGTTATCAGACCAAAATTTAGCATAGATAATCTGTGACTTCAGTCTCTAAGCTCCATACTTTCAACTGTCCAGATTTTCACAGAATGCCCAGATTCAAATTGCTCCATATTTTTGGTTTGTCCCTCATCAAATGTTTAGGTTTTCTGGCAAATCACTCAGGACTGACATCACTAAATAATGCCAGAAATATGAGTTTTTGACTTGACATCCTTGAGAAAATATATACTAATACAGAATATTTTATGTTATCAACTTTCTAAGATTATAATAGCAATATTTAAAAATTGTCCATATTTTCAGACCTTTGTCCCCCCTCATTATTTTTAACTTTGTCCAGAATTTTTGGGTTAATGGGTAGATATGTATTCTAAGCTCAATTCTCTGCTAGCTAGGGACTGTAGGAAAATGTATGGATACCATCATAAAAACAGTTGAATTTTGATAATATCAGTGAATGGCTATGTCAGTTCTGCACAGGACGGTAAGATAAATGGCAAAACTGAAATTAATTAAAAACCTGACATTTTGTAAGACTGAAGTTGTGACATAAGAGATATAAAAGATTTCACACTGTATGCATGGTCTCCACACAATATTTTTTGTTTTCTGTGCTTTAATATTTTATTTTTCAGACAACAAACTAAGACATCCAAAGGGAAATGAATTCAAAATACTGCATCCTAGGGTGGTTATTCTGATTACTTTCTGTTTCACTGGAACTTTAGACCAAATAATGTTAAATATGAAAGGACAGGTGGAAGTGATTTTGTGCATTGGTTGTGAGTGTGCAACTTTTCAAGTTTACAAAATTAGTACTGTTAGCTAGAAGTATACCACAAATGAATGTCACTTAGTGGAACAAAGGGAAACTGTAGGACGTGTTGTGTCTTTCCTAGTGTGGAATGAACATACATGCTTTGTTGAACATGCAGATTGTCAATAAATGATTTTGTATGAACATTGCTCTTTTCGCATGTTTTGCTGTGGTGAATATATGGACTCCAAGATCAGGAGACTCAGAGTAAAGAGAAAAGTTGAGTTGTTTCTTAAACTAGTATTTCTACTCCAAGTTTATACAGTCTCAGTGTTCTTCCTCTTTAAAGTGCAATATATGCATTTTACATGGTGAGACCTGAAATATTTTCCAGATATCTAGGTGATCCCAGAAGCATTTCTAATTGTTTGAGGAAGGTTCACTGTGCCAGAATCTGAAAACTTATATCACAGGCAGATCATTTTTTTGTGATATGCACCCTCCCTTTGTGTGTTTCAGCAGCCACTTCATGGTGTGGTCTGCAATGGTTCATCATGGTGCTCTTATTCACTTATGCAGATAGATACCATCTCAAACACAGCTCCGCCCCTCTAGGGAGCTGATGTTCCTTCTCATTCCTGCTGGTCTCTGCTGGAGACCGTAGTATCAAACATGCAGCTATAAACATAAGCACACTCTACCTTTCCAGGGAGCTAACAGTTGCTGCTCCATTCTCAGCCCGAACACCAGTTCCTCTGGCATCAAGGCTGCTAAGTATACCTGGTACAGATGAGCCGTACGTAAAGCTAAATGTCTCTAGACTATGGAGACAGACGTTTTACAGTTTCTCTGCCTGCTTTTTCCCTTTCTGCATTCTGTCTAAAGACTCTTTTGTTACCATCATTTACTCCTTCTGCTTATTTCCTCTCTGTCCTTGCAGTTTGCATCCTGACTTCCTTAGTGATGTTTTCTTCTATGTTCTAATTATTAATGACTTTCAGTCCCTATTTCTCTAGCTCTTGTATACACCCACTCCTTCTCCTTTATTATGCCTTTTACCTTGTTCTTCTGTCACATTTTTTTCTTTCTACTCCCTCCTTTCCTCTTATCTTTATTCATTCATGTCAGTATACTATTCTTGATCCAAACCTGCAGTTTGTGACCTCCCTTAGACAATCAATTATTTCCAATTGCTATTTGCATTTCCGCAGAGTTTTGCAGTGTGCCCTCTTGTAGTTCATACTTTGGTTTTGGTGAATGGACTAGTGTCCCTGCTCCCTAGTGTGGGTCACAGTGTGACATGACCACTCCCACTCCCATCACTCTTCCTGCCTCCTGCCTTACTATATCCAACAGGCCATCTTCACTCATATCCTCCTGATTACATTTTATAAAATCTTCTTGATAGTTGGCCTCTGTACCTTACTGTATAAATCTATCTATCTATCTATCTATCTATCTATCTATCTATCTATCTATCTATCTATCTATTTCTCTCTATCTCTATCTTACTCTTCACCCTGAATGCTCAGATGCTCCTCTCCAGCCTTGGGTAATTTAATTCCCATATAATTTAGACCATTTTTTTCCTGTCTTACAATTTCCCTTAATATGCCATTGTCTTATGTGAAGGATCCAGCAGGTAGGAAATAGTATCTAATCATTAGCTCCTACTGTCCCTTTCCATCATGATTAATATCCTATTTACATTTACTAGTCCCCATTCCCAGCTATCAGTCTCTGTTTCTTCCCTGTGTAACTTCCCTTGTCTTACACTCCAATAGCTTATTTAACCACCACTGCTCCTCCAGCCCCACCTACTGTGTCCTTGTATATCTCATTCCTTAGACTTTCTATACCCCACTTGTGCTCATTGGTCCTGGTCCTAGCTCTCCAGACAATATCCGCTTCCCATTCATCCAGCAATGCCTCCAGGTCTTTCATTTTCCCAAGTCTCCTGATGTTACATAGCAGAATCTTCAGTTCTTCTGACACTATGTCTGATCCATTTCCTCTACTTTCTTCCCTTCTCCTCACTATTTATATTCACTAGTTTCTTAAATTCCATTTTTATAATTTGTTTTTGCTGTCATACCACTTTAATTTTCTACCTTAGTTTGAAGGCACAGTTCTGTTGATGTACTTTCACAGTCTTGTCTTCAATGTGTATCTCTTCTGCACTGAGCATCCTTTACTGTTCTGCATTATTCACACCCTGCATGTCATCTTCTGAAAAACAGCCTCCTTTAGTCTCAGACTATGTCAGCTCTGAATCATCCTGCCTACATTGTAATTCTGAATCACATTTTATTATCTGCTTGTTTATTATTTTGTTTATTTGTTCATTGGTTTGTTTATTTAGTTAGTTGTTTAGTACCAAGATCATCCAGCTGGGATGGGCTCAGGTAGAAAATCTCATGAAAACTCCGTATAACACAATTAATCTACTTGTGGATAATGTGTAAAAGTTATACAGATCAAAAAGACGTATGACATTCAAGCAGACTGGAAATAAATGATGTATCACCAACAGTAGACTGAAGATATTGCAGCACCTCACAACAAAAGCAGCAGAATCATGAAAATTCAGTACCTACTGAGTCACAGGTATGCATAATGTTTGGATCTGTATCTCCTCTGAAATCTCCATATAGCTTAGGACCATCTCTGTAATGGTTCTTCTTCGTGATGTGTGATGAATACCCTAGTTTTTCCCGTGCTTCCCCTGGACCATTTTCCCAGTAGTCTCTCTTTCCATTTTCCCTTACCTGGCAATAGAACACTGAAGTCTCGCAAAACGGGCACCATATCCCACCTTGTAAATCTCTTAACCCTCAGTGTTATCATCTTCTTTGCCTCAACATCCACAAGGCAGACCCTTCTAATACCACCACTCTTCACTTGTTTTCACTCTGATGCTGCTTTTTCAGGGGAAGCTTCATCTTCTACCCACACCTCACACTGCCTGCCTATTCTTCCCTTTTGATATATATATATATATATATATATATATATATATATATATATATATATATATATACACATGTTCTTACCTTTCCTTTCTTTATATAGTAACACATCTTCAAACTAATCATTTGTATACTTATTCTGTCCTAGGATGACAACCCCCAGTATCTGCTCTTGTTTTTCCCTGTTTGTGGAACTACTCCTGCATGGTCTTACTACTTATTTATTTATTTATTTATTTACTACATTTGGTGACTGGAATCAAACCCCTTTTTAATGGGTTCCTATCGTGAAATCAAACGTTAAGAATGCTGAATACTGGAAGACAGAACTTGGTAGTTCGAAAGTTGAGAATGTCGAAGCCACTGAAACCCGTTTCTGCAGCTTCGGCGTTTTCGGACCAGGTCAAGGTAAGTGTACAAGTGGGTAGTGATGGACTTTAGGGTTAGGGCGCAGGTCAGGTAAGTGTGCGATAGTGACGGACTTTAGGGTTAGGGTGCGGGTAATGTAAGTGTGTGAAAGTGACAGACTTTAGGGTTAGGGCGCGGGTCAGATAAGTGCGCAATAATGATGGACTTTAGGGTTAGGGCGTGGATCTGGTAAGTGTGCAGTAGTGACGGACTTTAGGGTTAGGGCGCAGGTCAGGTAAGTGTGCAGTAGTGACGGACTTTAGGGTTAGGGCTGGGTTAAGGATAGAGCATAGATAGTGGTGTATGTTAGGTTTAGTGTAGGTTCTGAAGGTGTTTGGTGTGATTGTGTTATATGTGTGTTTTTCGGAATAGCAATTTTTTTCCCTGGGAAAAAATTAGCTATTTTGAAGCTTTGATGTTATCCGAGTTATATCTTCCAAGTTTGAACTTATGGTGTTCGATATTTTGGAAGTTTGATTTTGTGATATAGACCCTTTTTAACAGAGGCCTGAGAAAAAGATATTAAAAGACATGTGTCTGGACTGTTTCTCTCTGGTCCTCCACTGAAAATTGGCTTCATTCTAAGTTGGACTTTCCCAGTAAACAAATGTTAAATAAATAATAACGTATTCCATATTAAGTCCTGCTGCAAACCATACTACAAAGTAAACTTGGCACGACTTTTGATCCTCTTGATTTAATATATTTTGTTATGCAGCCCATTATTTTATAATACTCTGTATTGCTGCTTTTAATATACCCCTTTAAAGTATATTTCTTGTTATTTGATTTTCTTAGATTTGTAAATAAATATAATTAATTTCAATTACCAATATCCATTAAAATAGTGTCTATAAACCTTTACGAAATTTCATAAGTTTATATTTTTTACAATCTATTTTCATATTATTTTGGTGGGTTCTAGAAATTATATTGAGAATCTAGAGAGTAATTATTCTTGCCTTGTTACTAAGTTATCTATATTGAAGTGACATTCATAAACTGAATGGAAAACTAAGTTTTCGACATTAGTATTTATTAAATACAGACTGAAGTTAACCCAAGGTTGATTATTGAGGTATACCTTAGCTATAATGTTTCTATGTACTCTTTTACTTTACTGATGTTAGTGACTCCATGACTAATGTTTGATATATTAGGGAGTCATTTGACAAAGCAGCTTCTACAGGCTTTTAACAGTCACATTTGATTGGATAGCACATGGTCTGTTATCACATGTTATGGATCTCTGTGAAATCACAAAGTATTGAACTGGCAGTTAAGTCGGCAACAATCAAACCTCTGTCTTTAACTATAAAATGATTTTTACAAGTGAGGCAAAGCTCCTATTATTGCCCCTGCTGTAGGGACTGTCCCCCAGACACCCTGCTGCTTATACGTACTAACTCCAAGATCTGCATATGTCAGACAGAGAAATATATTTTCTGAATTACCACAGTCTCAGTTTTAAAAGAAAAAATAAACTGCATTATGACTGCTCATGAGAATGTCAGTTTGCAAGTGACTTGCAGTTAAACCTGGCATCCAGTGTTTACATCCAGATATCTTTTTTGAAAGACAGTGGTATTCTCAGTAAGAGTGTTGTTGAGGTTTCTTCCTGTGAAGTCTATTGCAGCTTTCTTAACTGAGTAATAAAAGCATTTGACACTATCTCTCTCCATAAGCTCCTTTCTAAACTCTCTGTCCTCAGTCTATCAATCTCAACTATCTCCTGGTTTGCAAGCTATCTATCAAACAGCAAACAATCTGTTAAATGGCTCTCCTCACTATCCCCTCACTGCCCATCAAGATGGGTGTCCCACAAGGGTCAATACTTGGACCCCTGTTGTTCAACATCTTCACAAATCATATACACACCCTGCCCTCAGTCACCCTCATAGAATACTATCAGACACCACAGTCATCTATATCTCTGAACCCCCCTCTGATCTGCACATGCATCCTCAGAAATCATTCAAGCCCATCAAAAACTGGCTCTCCAATAACCAAATAATACTAAATCTCTTAAAGACTAAACTTCTACTATTCCTACCTAACTCTCTTACCTACCTTGTCTACATTCTCCATTGCCTCTCTTAACAATAGTACTATCATGGTTGAAGCAAACAAACAACACTAAGCTTCTTAGTGTCCACATAGATGACCAACTCAAATTCGACCTTCATGTGCACGTCTGTATCAAGAAAATTCACCAAAAACTAGGCCTACTGCACAGAAACAAAAAAAAATCCTAACTAATTTATTTACTGGGAAAGTCCAACTTGGAATGAGCCAATTTTCAGTGGGAGGAAACTGGAGCACTCAGAGGAAACCCACATGAATACCAGGAGGGCAAACAGACTCCACACAGAAGGCACCCTAGCCAAAAATTGAACCTGAGAACCTCTTGCTGTGAGGCAACAATCCAAGCCACTACATCTCACCACTGTCTCTCTTTCACAACTCTAAACTGGTTAGAATTCCCTCACCAACTCCTAATCTCTCAACTACTTCTTATACACTCCATCCTCTATGTCTGATTTCTGCCCAGACATCTCCTTTCTTGTTTCTCTGTATACTCCCCCAAGAACCCTCAGCTCTTCTGATCAAAACCTTTTTGAAATTTATAAGCCAAGAATTGGTCAAAGTCTCTATAGTTACTCTCCTTCCCTGTCTTGGAACAAGCTTCCCTTGTCTATTAGGAAAATAACCCACCTTAGAGAACTCAAGCATGCGCTAAAATATTTCATAATAAATAATTGGACCTGCCACTGTAAACACCCCCCCTTCCAGATTCTTCCTAACAATAACTTCCCTTATGTCTCCTTCCCCCTGACCTCACTAATACCTATTTTCTTTCTCAACCTCTGCTCTCTTTACATCCTAAATCCTTCATCCCTCAGCTCTTATCTCCCTTGATCTCTGAACTTCCTTACTCCTAACAGTACCTCCTATCATGCCCTTATAGTTACTTAACCCGTCTTGACCTTTACCCTCTTAATCCACCAACTGTTCTTAAATAGTAAACAAAATAGTGTATTGAAAAAAAAGGGTAAACTTCCTCTTTTTCTCTTGCTTCTCCATAGGCTGTACAACTGCAAATGTTATTGTTCCTACTATCTGTTACTGTATTTATGATTATTTTCCTGACAAAATGTTTAAAATGTTTATTCTGCCCTGTGCTACAATTGCAAAAACTAACAAACTGTATAACCTTGAGATGTACTACGCTGGACACTCTCTCTAGTGCTCCTGATATTTGCTATATTCAGTTAATGATTGATACTTGGGACATTATTATTTATGTTTTTTTTTGGGGGGGGTTGCTTAAAATGTGTTGACTAATGTGCTTGTTTGTGGATATTTGTTATATTTAGTTAATGACTGATATTCTCTACATTATATTTTTGTTTAACTTGTGGAGACTAATAAGCTTATTTGTGGAGCTTTTCTCCCTGGGCCTCTGCTGAAAAAGCTCAGACGGACTATTCTGGTCAGCAAATGACAAATAAATAAATGAATCAATAAAAATAAATAAAATATGACCTTCCTAAAGCCTGAACTTGCAGTACTATGTCTTAAGAGAACATTGCTGTCATAGAAAGTGGAAGTCTTCACAAGAACCTACTCTGGAAGAATTCTTGAGATTGATGGAAGAAACAGCGACATTAGAAATCAAGGTGAAGGAATCGAGAATTTCACCTAAAACACGGACAAACAATCCTTGGGAAAAAATTTTAACCCTTATTGAGACATTAAAAATGAACCCTAAATAATTCATGTGTAACTTTATACTTTATTAATTGAATATTATACATTTCTGTTACTAATTTCATATATTTTATTCATTTTTTCCCTCCTTTGTTCAGGTCAATTGTACATAGTGTAGATAAAGGTTTATAATATAGCAATAACCCATGCCTAGGTGTGGGTAATGCTGGATTTACCCATGGTTGGTGTGGTTTGGTCACGAGGACGAAGCCCGAGAGGCCAAACAAAGCCAACTGTGGGTAAATCCAGCATTACCCACACCCAGAAGTGGATTATTGCTATTATACAATGACATTATTTAAGAAAAAAAATAATTACTTTTCTTAAATAATGGTATTGTATAATGCCTCCTTGCTGCCCTTGCACAGCTGTCTGGTATTCTGCGGCAGTTCTGATGTACTGCACATGCGTATGCCTACGCAGTACATCAGAGCTGTGGGCAAAAGCAACAGAGAAAGCAAGATCTCCATTGCTTTTTACAAACTGCTTTGCTATGTTAAATGGGTTTAACATAGCGAGACAGCTTTAAAAAAAGCAACACAGAATCTCCATTGCTTTTTTAAAGCTGTCTCGCTATGTTAAACCCATTTAACATCGCAAGACAGTTTTGAAAAAAGCAATGGAGAAGCAAGATCTCCGTTGCTTTTTACAAACTGTCTCGCTATGTTAAACTCATTTAACATAGAGAGACAGCTTTAAGAAAAGCAACGGAGAATCTCCGATTGCTTTTTTTAAAGCTGTCTCGCTATGTTAAACTCATTTAACATAGCGAGACAGTGTGAAGCAATGGAGATCTTGCATTCTCCATTGCTGTAAAAAAAAGAGTTATAGTAATAGAAAAAGTCCGAGCGACTAGACCTTTTTCCATTACTATAACTCTGATTTACAACGTGCATGCTGACCAATCAACGTGCACGTTTTTGAATATTAATGGAGGGTCATTGTATAATACTTGTTTATTGATGATTGTATTGTCAAATATTATATTATTTGGAAAATAAAAAATTATTTGAAAAAAAAAGAACATTGCTGTAATTTTGCATAATGGCATACTAAATTGAATCCTATCATACCAATTTCAAAAGCCCAACTTTAAGAACATTTAGTAAGGCACACAACAATGACTCACCTACAAGGAAAGTATTTTTTAGGCCTGAAAGTTCTATCCAAAAGGGCACTATAATAATAAAAAAAAAAAACATGTTTGAAATGAATCAATGTTAGTTATGAATGCAGAAGTGGAAGTCATAAAAGGTTTGTCAGAGTTACAAGAACTGGACCTCTGAAATCATACTGTAAGAAATGCTTTTCTTCTCTCTGGGCAGTATGTTTACTCATAATTTAGAATGCATACTGTAAGCCAGCCTATAGTCTTCTTCTTCTTCTTCTTCTTTCGGCTTTTCCCGGTTAGGGGTCGCCACAGCGGATCACCTGTCCGCTCATGATTGGCAGTGGAGTTTTACAGTGCCGAGTTGCCAGCCCTGCACCCAACCTTCAACAGAAGGCACACACATGCACGCACTCACACCTAGGGCCAATTTAGAGTGTTGAATCCACCTACATCATGTCTTTGGTATGTGGGAGGAAACCGGAGCACCCGGAGGAAACCCACGTGACCACAGGGAGGACATGTCTGGAACAGTAATGAACATTTAAAGAATGTGACTTGAACAACTGAGTTCAGTCCTGCAGGTCACTCCAAAAGAAAGAGATAGGTGGGTGTGCTGCATCTGTTATGTACGTACCCCCCACTGCCTGAATCCTAGGAGACCTACTCTTCTCTCTTCTGTGTGTATGTGTGTGGGTATGTGTGTCTTTTGTCTACAAAAGCAAAATTTGTATTTCATTTTTTCAAATACATTAAAATAAGAAGTTTACAGTACTAGGGTAGTGCCACTGCAGAACGTTCATGCAATCCTTGTGCCATAATGTGTTATTATTGTGTTTCTTATCACATCCAAGACATGCACCATCTGGATTGTCAAGTTTTAAAACTGCACTGTGGTGTGAGTGTATTTGTTGTGTAATGCATGCTGATCTGGTGTTTCATTTGTGTGAAATAGGCAGATCTTGTATACTATTGTGAACATTAACAGGACAACTTGTGTGCCATCAGAGTAACAGAAGTAAACCCTGTATTAAAGTCACACAGAATACAAGCATGTCTCACTGTCCATGACGATTTCAGACGTCATTTTCAGGCATGTAACTGATACTACATTTTGGTAAGCACTGGTAATGTGGCCTGCAGAAAATCAAACAAGACACAGTCCCAATATTCCAACAATCGAATAGCAAGTTCACATTGAAGGATTCTGAATACAAACACCTGTCATGATGTGCACCTCTAGTTGCCTAGTAATATCAAACAATAGTGACATTAAAATCTGGCTATACCATCACCTTTATTCTGAACAAGATGACAATTCGGTAAAAATGATGTTAACAGTTCAACCATTATGAATACTGTGACACTAAGTACGTGATACAGTGAATTATGGGATCTATTTGGTCTTAGAATGGCTATGGCTATGATATGTGGTAGTTACAGGAGTGTCAATAGCTATAATACACATTTGAGATATATGCAGACTCATGCAGGGCAACATTTTACTTATCATTACGTCTCTCCCACCAAAGAAAGAGACTTTTCTCTAAAGTTGTGATATACATTAGAGTGCACAATTAATGCACATAAGCATGCAACATTCTGTACAGATCCTGCCATTGTACATAGTTAACACTCTGCAATACTGTTACCCATACAGTACACTAAACACATTAACTAATATTCTAATTTCGCAAGTGATATCTACTATGTTTTTATATTTGTATTTTTAACTGGCTCCATAGTGTTACTATGGTATTCACATATTTTAAATGTGCTGCTACTTTAAATTTGAATTGCTTTTTGATCACATGATGTTTTGAATGGGTATATATAGGTGGTTTATGTCAGCAAATGTTAAACACCTGCTGAAGCTGTATGTGAAAGCGCTAGTGTCATTAAAGCTGAGCTCAAAGACTACCTTCTCTGCCTTTTATTATTTGGAACTACATACCTTCTGGAATTAGTGACTGCTTACACTGGAGCAATACCTTTGCTGCTTGGATTTTCATTTGCATAATATTCTAATTTGACTATTCAGGAAACAACAGTCAACATTTTTACTAAGGAAATGTATACAGTCTCTTATCTGCAACAAATTTTAACCCTAAAATTGTCATGTTCTTATCTGTAAAAAAATGGTTCCATTACTGCTCTTCCGCAGTTTGTCTTACTCGAACTGCACAGGAATTGGTGGAAGGAAAATGCAGGTAAAGAATTATAATGGAGAGTTGTATGCTTAGAGCCATTTGACAAAGCAGCTTCTGCAAGCTTTTAACAGTCACACATAATTGGACAGCACATGGTCTGTCATCACATGCTGTGGATCTCAAATTTCCATGTTTGTCTCATACATTGGATTGTGGTAACACAGATTATTCTGACAATTTTTTCAATCTCTTCTTATTTTTGCAGAAATAGGAACAGTTTTATTTGATGAAGATCTTTATTCATATTTCAAACATGTCAGTATATTTTCTGTGACAGAGCATTAAACTGGATGCTCATCAGTAAATACTTGAATATGCCTCTGATTTCATCTAACTATAATATCATGTCGCGTTCATATTATGTAAGACCTCGGTTCATTATTTTTCTGTGCTAAGGTAAATGTTGTGTCGTACTTTTTCTTCTCCTCTAATCTTAGATGGACTAGTTAGTCTAGTTAAAGGATAGGTAGGAGATGTGCAGATTTGTGTTTGATGTAAAATCTTTTAAATGGCAATTTAACTTAATGGATGATTTTTGGTTCAAATTTTAACCCTAAAATTGTCATGTTCTTATCTGATTTCTAAGTATTAACTGAAAAGGGCATACTACCATTGCACTATGTGGAGTACCCAGATATGTCATGAGATCTTTTCACGTTCTTTTAACATTGTTGCAACTATTTTCACTATAGTCTCAATGTCTCCATTCGATTAAGTAAGCCATAGTTATCAATAAATTGCTGGAACTCATGTGACTCAAACTTTGTATCATCATTTCTAATCAGTTTGATAGATATTCCATATCTGGAGAACATGGTCTCAGTCCTGGCTCTTATTTGTTGGCTAGTTGTAGCTTGTACATGTATTATTTCTTGAGAGTAATAGTCCCAAGCTATAAGGTGTCTTTTATTTCAAGCACACGCAAATCAGAAGCTATCTTTTGCCCAGAACCTTGCAGTATGTCTTCCAGCATTAATGTTTCTCTCCTTTGAGATGGCTTAATGTCTTGGTTGATGTTTGGCCACCATGCCAACGTTTTGTCTCTCTGTCTTGACATTTCATAAGGCCTTGATTTTCTTCATGTTTGACACAGCACTTTAACACATTTTAAAGAGGATGTTACTGTTGATATAATAATAAGCAATCATGCTTTGTGTTGGACTCTATAGTACTTATACACAAGATGCTTAGCTTGTGTCCAGTAATTTGGCCAGCAATCTTGGACATACTGAATAACAGTTTTTAACTAATCAGTTCTTTCTGCATGATTTAACTTTTCTTTTCCGCTAACTAGTCACAGGTCTTGTCATCAGTATACTCTATAATTAGGCGGTAACATCATCTTTGGCATCTAACAGCAGATGATCATATATAAGTTTCCTTGATAACATGTCTATTGACACAAATATTTTTTTAGGAATGTGGGTTGCTGCAGCATTGAATCATCTTAATCTCGTTAACAGTCTTTAACACCTTAGTGGTACTTTGCCAAATCAGAAATGTTAATCAGTGGATCCAATGGCTTGTGGTCATTTTGAAGCTATAAACTCTCAAGCCCTAATAGATGTTGTTGTTTGTCTTTCGGCTTTTCCTGGTTAGGGGTTGCCACAGCGGAACTGCGGTCCACTAATGATTGGCAGTTGTTTTTTATGGTGTCGAGTTGCCAGCCCAATGCCCAACATTCAACGAAGGCATGCCCATTCAACGCATGTCTTTCGAACGCCCACCCGACCACGGGGAGGACATGCAGACTCCACACAGAAGTTACTCCCAACCCAAGCTGAGAAGTGAATGGGAGAACCTCTTGCTGTGAGGCAACAACGCTACCGCTGCACCACCACGGAACAGAGAAATTCTCACATGCTCACACATGTCAGGCACTATTTTTAGATTTGTAAATATCTCTGTCCAGTATTATTTAGCAATCTGGAGCAACAGGCCATGCAATATAGCATTTATTTATTTGTAGTAACACTGCACCTAGGCCATAGCTACCAGCATCAGCCCTCACTGTTGTTGCTTTAGTCATCTTCTAGTATGCTAGCAATCTGTAACTGCTGTCAGCATTATCTTCCACTATGGTAAATGCTTGAGCTTGAACATGTCCTCATATCATGGTGCATCTATCTATAACAGGTTGGTTAATGGAAGAAGCACCAGATACATCAGGCAGGAAACTCCCCAAAAAAATGAGTTGTGCTTAGAGCTTATAGATGACTTTTGCAACTCATCTATTGCTTTCTTGCATCTGGTCTGATTCCAGTTTACTTATGATGTGTCCAAAATACTGGAGTCTGTCTTCCCAAAATAGCATTTGTCTAAATTTAATTTTAATCCAGAATTCTTAAGGGTATAGCACACTGCTTCTAATCTTGAATCACGTGTCTTTTTATTTACACCTGATACAAGGATATCAACCATAACAACAACAACACTACCATCCTACTGTTTGAATAAGTCAGTCATTTTATGTTGAAATATTTTAGGTGTGAGGATAGATCAAATAGCAGACTCTTGAAACAGAACTTTCTCATTGGAGTAATGAAAGTTGTTAGCTTTCGGCTATATTTTACTAAAGGTATTTGACAATATTGAGTGGAATCATCTAATATGGAAAAGACATTAACACTGACTTGCTTGGCTGCTATAGCTTCTCATGTAGGTAGGATGAACCTTTCCCACACAACTGTAACCTTGTTTTTTTAAAATCAAATCATTATGTGTACACTGGCATTTTTTGTATTACTGGCATCACTGTGCACAGCATTCAGTCAATGCAGTTGCATCTTCTGTTTCTCCAAGGCTTTGCATTCTTTTGAGTTCTGCCTCTACTTTAAACAGTATGGAAAACGGTACTGTCCTAGATATTGTTAGACTTATAGAATAGCTTCTGGTTTTAATTCAATCTTTACTGAATCACAATTAAGCAGACTCATTTCACCAAATTCATCTGTACAAATTTCTTTTATTATAGAAACTAGATCCATTTTGCCTGTCACGGCTCTGCAGAGCTGATTATTTATGAAAAGACTATACAGCATATAAACCTGACACTCAGACCTGAGACCCCACCATTCAGTCATGACTAGAAATGTAAAAGTGTACTTGATTTCACCTGCACAGATACATATTCTGTCTCTGCTTCAGGCAACTGCTGATACTGCTTGAAATTTGTGTAGTTAGCACATGATATTATAGCAACATCGGCCTCTGTATTCATGTTGAAACTCACCTGAGTTTGATGTATAGGAAGTTTCAACTGCCACTCTCCTTCAATGTGAGAAGACATGGACATTGAAAGTAGTGAAAAAAAAAAACAGGAAAAATGCTTTCTGAACATTGTTTTTATTTCATTCTCAACAAAATGCCGAACCTTTTACATCTTTTACACCATGTGCATCATGACGTGCACTGCTCTGACTCAGCATAGTAATGGCTGCACCTTGCGCATTTGCCAAGCTTTTACTCTCCCTGTTGTTCATGGGTTCCCTTACATTTATCACTATTAAACTTAATTTACTGTTCTCTCTGTGTTTTACTTCACACCCACATGCATCCATCCACAACTACCTTTTCCCATTTTTGCACATGGGGTCTGCGTATCACTTCAACAGCAACAATCATCTAGAGCCACGGTTTACTCTGCTGGGTGGCTACTCCTGCCATAGTATTTCTTCCACACCACACACTCACACGCACACTCCCACCCACATTTGCCATATACAAATTTGCATTTTGCTTTTTTATTAATTCTGCCTCTCTGACAAGTAATATTCACTTTAAGCTGTAATATCTGAAGCATTTCTAAATCAGACAGTTAATTTACTAACTGATTGATCACTTGCCTCTTTAAACCCATAATTTTCAGCCAGTTCATACAAGCCCTATACAAATGCTTTGACAAGCACCTTTGGCTTGAAGATGAAATTTTTAATATTTTGTTTTGGCACAAAATGTTGACTGAACTTACTATTAAAGGACTTATATGTAACTCTCTGTCCCTCTTGAGAATTAAAAGGAAGTGTATATCACTTCTAATGCTATTCTCATTGAATATAACAAAGAGGACTATGGGCAAGTTATTGATCATAACAAGTATATTATGTGTCTGAGACATGAATACCAAGAAATTCACCTTGAGAACGAAGCTCAAGAGGTGAATCTTGGCATCCATGTTGAGAACACATAATTCTTCATTATGATCAGAGATCCAGTCATAATTCTTTGTAGTGCATGGAGATTTATCTGCTCCATGTACTACTAGTCACTCTAAAATTAGATTGAAAAACATATATAGCAATGTGTTGTTCTGGCTTGGAAAGCCAGCAGTGGGAAAGTGGTTGATGTCCTTACATATTCCCTGTCTAAAGGGATCTATTTAATTCAAAATGTGTATACATTTTAGTAGACTGTAGGCAGAAACAAGAGTTGAAATAAAGCTTTCATGTCCTGCTGCTGCTGTTTTATGGTCAATGCTGTCTTCTTTTAGTGTAGGCTCAATGTTAACAGTGCTTAGGGGATAGTTGACAATTGTTAAGCATCCCTTTAAGTATTGCTAAGGTCAAATGTTGGACTGTTACACAGCTGAACCAGGATATAATGTAATGGGGTCCATGTACTACTGTTTACCTGTATTTTTTTTAATTTTTATATAATTTTGTTGCCACTCTGAAAAGCATGAACTATAGACTCTAGGCATGACTTCCAAATGGTTTTGAGAAGTTAAATGGCTCAGCCAGTCATTTTTGTTAAAAAAATGGTTTTCTAGAGCTGAATGGCTTAAAATCAGTAAAATTACCTAAAGTAACCACTTATTTTCACTAAAATGGCCTACACTGAGCTAAGCAGACACTACTCAGTTCGTTGGTGCAGTTTTCAGTCTGGAATGGTGTTTTTGTTTTTTTTCATTTGATGAAGAATATCCCACTTCTGATATCATGCAAATAAATATTGAACAGTAGTGTTGAGTGGCCTCCGAAAGATATGCGTGAATGGGCATGCCTTCGTTGAAGGTTGGGCATTGGGCTGGCAACTCGGCACCAAAAAAATCGACTGCCAATCAATAATGGACCGGAGCTCCGCTGTGGCGACCCCTAACAGGGAAAAGCCAAAAATACAAACAACAAGTGTCCCTAACGTCAGGATGCATAAGCATTTTAACAAAGCCACTAAACTTTTTTTAGAAGAAGATGGTACTTCAGTCAGAATTATGTCATCATTTCAGTCATCAGGAATACTGTGGATGATACTTAGCACAAGATACAGTGCATTGTAGAATGCATTCAGTCTTAAAACAGCTATGCTGCATAACAGTCTTAATGGGGCAATAGCCATAATACATGTAATTACTTATCATGGCACCACCTACAAGCATTATGTGACTGAATGCTTTAAGACTTGTGTTTGCACAGTTCTAACTGCTGGCTGATCCTAGAGGACTAGCACATAAATAGTTTATGGTGCTCCTTTCCTTCAACCTCATTGCTTGTCTGCTTGCTTAAGTTTAAAGCAGGTACTTTGATGCATGTTCCAGAACATCACTGCACCTTCAGCTGTCACTTTACCACAGACTACAAAATGAACAGCATCTTGTTCACCCTTCATACTTTAAATGGGGAGAGCAAAATCAAGAAATGAGTACTGTTTTGTTAGCTAATGTTTAACATTTCTTTCTTTTTCCGTTCTTACTCAGTTTTAGCACTTTCTGGGTACTGACTGCTGTGTATCTTTACCTATGAGTATCTTCTAATGTAAGTATATTGTGCTGATGAATAATTTTAAACTATTACACTCAGTTTAAGCTTCTGCTATATATTTTACTAATCTTTTTGCCTTTTTTACATATAACCACAGGTATGCTTGAAATTTGTTCACATTAGATCAGTCCATTTTTCGTCACTTAACAAACCCATAAATGAATAAAAGCAACATGCTTCTGTTTTCTTCTTTATATAAAATGATAACTACTGAAAACTGAAGAAAGCATTACATTATGGCAGTACAATTTAAATCAGAATAATTTTGTTTCTGTTGTATATAATGTTACTTGTTTATTATTATTTAGGAAGCTGTTGCACATATTAAGTCAGTCAGTTATCACTGTTCCAGTAATTCATGTAAAACTAAATTTTCCCTGAAAAGAGAATAAGAGAAACTGTTTAAATTGATAAAAACTTAACCACATTATTGTAATACATGTTATTTCCACTAAACGAACAGTACCTGTCTGCAAAAGGACAAGAAGTACAAGCCATATAATATATGCATTGCAAGGCAAAAATAAAATACGAACACTGACTGTTATGTCAAGTCATTTCTCAGAAAAGTTCGAGCTTCCACTGCAAGCTGTCTACACATTTAAGTTTGAAGGCTGCCTTGAAAATCAGCTCTGTAAAAAAAAAAAGTTATTTATTTATTTATTTTATTCATTCATTCATTCATTCATTCATTCATTCATTCATCTGCTCACTTATTTGATTAATATGAGTAGGTGTCCTTATTGTGGCTTTTACTTTTCATTATGCTATTCCATGCTAAAAAGCATGGGCTGAAATTATGTCCCCATACTATTTATTTCTGATATCAAATGAAAACGGCATTCAGCAAAATGAAAGTAAGATGAATACAGCATGAAACCAAGGAAAATAGAGACCAACAAATGTCTTCAGCAGTACATAGTCCACTAGGGCTGAATCTCCCAGTGCAGAATTAGCACAGCTAGGTTTTAAGGCACTAACAAACGCATATAAGATTTATGCTCCTGATTGCTCTGTAATTTATCACAATAGTAGTAAAACTGGTTTTACTGAGTGAGACCAGTAAACTTTAGCACCCTGACTATTAATTAGTGCTGTTTAAATGACAGTCATAGCACTAAGGCTATGGACACTTCCAAAGAAACATACACTTAATGGGCTACAGCATGCTTTGAAAGGCTGGTAACAGATTCTCTGGAGAGTTGCAATCATTTTTCTTTATAATACTTGTAAACTTTAGTGATCAGAACGGAAGAAAAAGATTAATAGTTCTATAGATTTCAAAGCAGTGTGGCTAGGGAAAGCCTATTTATAAGCAGTATGGAATGTTTATAATAACATAATTTTTACAGGCATAACAGGGTGGATTTGACATTGTTACTTGTCTATAAAAGTTCACTGCATGCCTTGTCTGTGAAAAGTTTTTCAGATATTTTATGTGGTGGCTCCAGGTTCTTATCTTGTTGGGGCACAGTAGCTAGCTGGTGGGCCATGTAGGCCATATGGAAAAAAAAAAAAAAAGAAAACCATACCACTAAAGTACAGAATACAAGATACCGGGTAACAACCCACCAATAACCTGCTGTTAAAAATGAAAAGCTATTTCCTCGTTCTTCTTTTCTCGATTAGGGGTCGCCACAGTAGATCACCTGTCCGCTCATGATTGGCAGTAGAGTTTTACTGTGTCGAGTTGCCCAGCCTAGCACTCAACCTTCCTCAGAAGGCACACACATGCACACACTTACGCCTAGGACCGATTTAGAGTGTCCAATCCATCTACAGCATGTCTTCGGGAGGAAACTGGAGCTCCCAGAAGAAACCCACATGACCACAGAGAGGACATGCAGACTCCGCACAGAGGGCACCCCAGCTGAGAATTGAACTGGAGAACCTCTTGCTGTGAGGCAGCAATGCTAACCACTGCACCACCACAGCCACCCAAAGGCCATTTCCTCATTAAAAAACAAAAAAAAATACTCTTCCTTTATTATTATTATTATTATTATTATTATTATTATTATTATTATTACATCATAGTATTACATCAAACTATTACATTATTATTACATTATGATTTTGCATTATACTATTATATCATACTACTACACTATTATTATTACATTGTCAGCAATGTTCACAGCAAAAAAAAAATACTAATTTGATATGCTCAAGGATTATGGTTTGGATGAAATGTTGGTACACCACAATGTAGCAAATCAAGGGTGCAGCTACCAATACAAAAGAAGTGGGAAAATGTCATGCACAAAGACATTTGTGCCTCAGTAGAAATGAAAAAAAAAAAGTAATTAACCCAAATTCAAGAACAGAAAGTCAGACTTATTCTGAACTGTGCCGCATAGTAGAGAAATATTTTTAAAACAAATAAAGCACATTTTGGCAACATTTAACATACAACACACACCTTGCCACTGCAGACACCGATGACAGCAAAGTAGTGTAAATATATATATATATATATATATATATATATATATATATATATATATATATATGGGTCTAGGACGCATGCTCGACTAGCATATGTCCGAATCACAAAACATCGAACACACATACATGAAAGCGCTTAACATCGAAAAGTGCTTCCGTGTATGTGTAGTTCAAAAAATAAAAATCTACATTTCTGCAGGGGGGCTTTGCACCCCCCCACACACCCCCTACTTTATTATTGTCACTCCGAGATCACACTACAGTGGAGAAAAGGGAATTTTCCCTTACCGGCACTGTTGTTCGATCTACAAAACAGGCACACATACACGGAAGCGCGTGTTCGATGTTTTGTGATTCGGACATATGCTAGTCGAGCATGTGTCCGGATCCCATATATCGATATAAATATATATATATATATATATATATATATATATATATATATACAAAACACACACATACACCACACACAAATATAAATATATATATATATATATATATATATATATATATATATATATATATATATATATATATATATATATATCTATATGGATCTACTTTGGAAGCTCAAACTTTCAAAACTTCAAACTTCATATGGTTGAGACCATAATGCTGAAGTTGTGAAAGTTCAAAACTTCAATAAAAATAAAAACAAACTTATTTTTTTACGTTTATGCAGGGGACAAGGCCCCCCTGCACCCCCCACCCCCTGCTAATTAAACATCCAAACTCTGAGATCGCATTACAGTGTCAAGAATGATAAATTTCCTGTTCCACACTGTACAGTGATCTCCATTTAAACTATTCAAAATTTCAAAACATCAATCTTATGCTCTCGATCATATGAAGTTCAAAGTTATAGATCTTTGAGCTTCCAAAGTAGACCCCTATATATATGTATATATATATATATATATCTACATATATATATATATATCTATATATAGATATAGATATATATATATATATATATAGATATATATATATATGTATATATATATATATATATATATATATATATATATATATATATATATATATATATATATGCATGTATATATATATATATATATATATATATGTGTGTGTGTGTGTGTGTGTGTGTGTGTGTGTATGTGTGTGTGGATTCACTTTAGAACATTGAAAGCCTATAACACTGAAATTTAAAACACTGAAAACTCAAAACATGAATCCTATAACATTGAAAATACATAGGAAACCAACATTTAATATATGTCAGCACAACTACATACAGAAATAAATAAAAAACAAACCATATTACACTTCTCCAACTATAAGCAGGGGGAAAGCCACCCTGCACTGCTATATGGGGGGGGGGCAAACCCCACATACCCCCTGCTACTTAAATATATCAACTCTGAGATCTCACTACACACAACAAAACAGCAAACATCACAGCAAACATCACATTCCACACTTCATGACTGCCTGTTTAATTTGTAAAAAACTATCCTCAACCTTCTCTTAGAAACACTACTTTACTGTTAAAGCATTACACATTACTATATATCTTTCTGATACTTACCGGGGTTTCATAGGTAACCTCAGTCATGTTCCCTTCTTACCTACTATACTACAACATAGCACATCTTAGTGTA